>NC_092873.1:187277544-187577544 GCF_028372415.1 Notamacropus eugenii | reverse complement strand
AACTAAAATCTTTATAAATGATGGCAATATCTAGGGTATGATCATCTCTTTGTAGCTAAAGTGGAGCTGAGTAGTAGGTTATAGGAATTGAGTAGATTGGCTAGGAATTGAGTAGATTGGGTAATTGGCATATTTCAAGGAAATATGACTATGCATGAGAAGACTGGAGTTGAGGTGGTGAGACTTTTACTGAGGCTTTGAACTAATTGAGGAAGGAAGGAGAATATTTTGGGGAGCAATTTATAAAAGATCTAGATTAGGTCATAAATTTGGATTGTATGTTTGTCCTTTGTTTTTGAAGAGGACCATGACATCAGGGAGCTCATGACATGACTTACAGTTGACTTTGAGTGAGGGAGGGTTGTCAGTGGCACCAGCCTCACTTTCTCTTCCAGAGCTGTCTGGTTCCAGTGGCCAGATATTTATCAGGTTGACTGGAGATGGATGGCTCAGGATGTAATGGGAGACAGTGACCCTTTTAGACTAAGGCCTTTTTTAGGTTCTTACTTTGAGTAGAGTGACTCCCGTTCAGTAAATAGGCCTCTTTAAGAAGTAAGTCAAGGGATGGCCCCTTTAATTAAAAAAACAAAAATCAAACTGGGAGGGGAAGACCCTCAGAGTTCCTCATCAAAAGAGAAACAGTTGCCATTGGCATTCACTCTGAGTCAGGAGGGCCCAAAATGTGGCCATTAAGTGGAACTTGGATGGGGACCTCTTGGGGTCCAGTCTATAGAGTGAAATGGTTTAAGATTTGATCTTTGAGAAGAGAGGAGAGACAGAGAGAGAGAGAGAGAGGATGGAGAAGGGGGAGGGAGGGAAAGGGAGGAAATTAGGAGAGCATAAAGCTCAAGGGAGGAGAGAGGCTGCTGAGAGAAAGTAGTAGGAGAATTTGGAAGTGGCTTTGGGAACAAGGAGTTATTCCAGACTCCGCCATCATAACCAGTAAGTCTTGGGTATGAGTGAAAGTTCAGCCAGTGTTGGAAAGGTTTAAGGTAAAAGGAAATTCTTACTTAAGATAGTGTTCCACAAATAGTAGGTGCTTAATAATATTTTTTTCTGGTAATGATAGTTTTTTATAAATGAGTCACTTGTTAATTGAAAGTGATTTGGTAAGAAAACAAGAGATGGTTGGTGAGCATTGATTCATATACCAATTTATATTGATACATAGAGTATTGATGGCCCAGTGAATAAGGCAGAACTCCCATTTCTTTGATATACTGAGCCCTTTAGGTTTGGGCATATATAGTCGCGATCTCATTTTGTCATAGGTGTTTTAGTTCTCAGAATTGTTGATGTGAAGGACTTGAGTGGAATAGGTTTAGTGAAGACTTCTCAGATCGTAATTCTTCCCCCAAGGGTAAGAAAGACTGAGAGGCTCAAGGTTACAATATTTTTAGAGTGGAATAATTCCATATAAGGATATAAAACTGTGTAGTACATTGGGGTCTCAGTGATTGGATAAAACTTACATAATTCTTCGATGTCTTCATTTCAAAAGGGGTTGGTTAGATTTTGCGTCTAGAATGTAAGATCATATTCTCAGCTAATGAGGATGATGGTCAGTGGGGAGGGAGGAACTTGCGTTTAGAGTCTATATCTATTACTCCTTTTCCTTTGTCTTTGGCTTTTCCTGCTCCAGACCACCTGGTAGAGGAATTGCCCCGCTTCTCGAGAATCGAATAAGTAAACTTTCTGTCATCACTCTGAGAGGCCTCTAATTAATTTAAGTAGGGAATCTTGTCATCCCACACAGTTTTTGGGGGCACGTTCCGGGATCTGTGGCTTTCCAGGGAGATGGCTGGCAATTCAGTTCAAGGGCAGGCGCCCGTGGGGAGACCCCATGGTCCTTGAAACTGAGTGTTGAGCCTCCCTATCTGCAAAGTAACGACCTGAAGCAGAGGAACTCAGTGAGAACAGAAAGTATAAAAATAAGGACTCCAAAGACTCCGAAGCTGTGAAGTGTTTGAAACACCAACTGGTGGGTGTTGGAGGTTGCAGTCAGGCAACTTGTGCGGGCATGGTCCGGAGGTAAGCATTAGGGGAGGTCTGGGGGTTGAATTCGAGAGTCTTAGACAGACTCGGGGAGAAGGTGACGACTCCCAACCAAATTAGTGGACTGCAGACCCCAAGGGAAAGGGTCCCCCCCTCCCCCAAACGTTGCCAGGTGACTGCTAGCGGGTGGACGACCCCCACTGAGAGCTAGCAAGGGAGCTAGCATAAATCATTGAGTCTTGGACTCCGAGGTGTCTGGTGACAGCCCTTGTGCAAACACAATGGGGAAGGAGCAGTCCAAACCCTGAGCTTTGGAATGGAGTCAGGAAATACCGGTAAATAGTCCCTTGGGAAATCGATTACAGAATTGGCACAAATTACCAAAATATAAAGGGAAGGATAAAAAGAAGATGATTAAGTATTGTTGTTTCATATGGGGTGAAAAGACATTGGAGGAGGAGGAGGAGGCACAATCTGGCCCAAATATGGTTCCTCCGAGGACCGGATTTGCCAAAAATTTAAACCTATATGTACTGTTTTGTTTTGTTAAGTGTTTTGGTCTGTATATGTTGTGTTGGTATTTCTGTGTGAATGAAAGTCTGTGTCTCTGTTTTACCTGATAAGGTTGTAAATTTAGCCAGCCAGCCAGCAAGAGCAGAAAGGCTGAGCTGGACTGTCCTTGAAATTCCTGAGCCTGGTGGGATATTGCAGGAACTTGATAGCAGTCCTAGCTAAACCCTTTATATAATCATCTATTGGAAGGAAAAACCAGAACATATTCAATGGGACTCTGAGAGTGAACAAAGTTTTAAACAACTTAAGGAAATTTTAATCTCAGCCCCGGTATTAATGTTACCCTCAATAGAGAAGCCCTTTCATCTCTTTGCGAACACAGACAAGGGGGTGGCCTTGGGAGTCCTGGCACAGATAAGAGGAGGGCAGAGACATCCGGTGGCATTTTTATCAAAAATGTTAGATCCAGTAACAAAAGGATGGGTATTTGTTAGATGCAACATTAATCTAGTAATTGTTACACAATTATTTTAAATTTGTAATTTTATTACATATAGATTGGGGTTTTAAAAGGATGTGATAGAAATTTGATAATTTGAAACTTATATTTGGTTATACAAAAAAGAGCAGCGAAAATGCTGACGTGTGCTATATAATGGTATATTTAAGCTGGAAAGGAATTCTAGCGCGGACAGTTGTAGTTGGGGTGTGGAGGAAGGCTGGATGGCCTTGAGTGGTGGGATTGAGAGTCTTAGAAAAATAAGGGTTTTGTTTGCAGATGGTTTCAGTAAGTAGTGAGGGTGTGAGGAAGTATTTTAAGAAGGAAAAAAAAAAAGAAAAATCATGTAATTTGAGATGACTCCATCTGAAAGAATATCAGGTGATAGTGTGCACATGTGGTGGTAAGCTGAATGGGTTAATGGCTTATTTTAAGTTTTAAGTAAACTTAAATAAGTTTAAATTTTTAAATTTAAAGTTTAAAAGTAAACTTAAATAAGTTTAAATTAATCCATCTACATATTGTATTAGGAATTGCATTGTTAATTAATGAATTGGTTAAAAAGAGCTGTTATGAATTTTTTTTTGTAAGAGCTTCCTTGTTGTAGCATTCTTATTGAGAGAATTAGAACGCTTTAAAAATGTACATGTGTGTATATATATATATATAAGGGTGTGATTTTCAAGCCTGTTCCATCTGAGGATGTATTAAGTATGTTAAAAGTTTATTTCTGCTGTTGAAAAGGAAATTTTAGCTAAAATTGTTTTTGCCATGAATCAAGCATTTACTCTAAAGTATGTTTGTAAAAGAAAGTTTATGGGCAAATGTGAAAAGGCTTTGGGTTTAGGTCTTTTCTTGTGATTTCTGTCAATTAGTTTCAAGGGTATTGTGATAAATTGTAAACTGTTCATAAGAGAGGAAATATTTGTTGTATTAAGAAATACTTTGTAAAATCTTTTGTATGGTTTTTGGAAGACCTATCCAGTTTGTATTTGTAAGTCACAAAAGTGGGAAGAATTTAGTTTCTCTAATAGGATATGAAAATGCAATTGATGTCATCTGAAATTTATTGTTCGGGTTCATAACTAAAACAGTTTTATCACGTATGAAAATTATGTTTGCCATTTATAATTCTAATGCTAAAACCTAAAGCTGGTATACTGTATATGTGGAGGAAAGAAGCAGTCCTCAGGCTAGTAACAAGTATAGCCCCAGCAGCTGAGGAGATTGTATATAGAACTTGCTTTGGTGAGAATTTGAAAATGGATAAGAAATGATCTTCAGTGATTGGCTTTTTAGGGCAAATTTAAGATCGAAGATGTAAGATAAAATCCCTGGGAACATTCTTTCTAAATCTAATGGGAATAAATAGATGTTGTATCATTGTTCGATAGAACAAGATTGGGATTTAAAGTTAACTGTAATTGTATTTTATCTACAGAGGGATTCAGGGAAAGGAGTTCCTTACTAAAAAAAAGAAAAAAAAAAAGGGTGGCCCCAGGTGGTCTGGGAGCTCCAGAAATGGTCTTGATGGGAGTGGCCAGTAAACTGGAGATTTGGACTGATAGAATTAAGAGTGAGAAGTAGAATAGACTTGGGCATAGTGATAGAGTGGACCTTAGGAGAGCCAGTTCACATGGAAAAAAAAACCAAAAAACCAAGGAGTTTTCAAAGTGAGGCTTTCCAGGGCCTTTAGACAAATGGGACTAAAACTCTTTTGGGGTAATGGACAATGGTCCCAACTTGGAATGAGATCTTTACATGTTACAAAATGATGTAAAAGCAATTAGTATTAAAACAATTGACTGAATTAATTACTGAGACTAAATCAGAGACATCTTCAGTTTGGGGAAAAGAATTTCAGTCTAATTTTCTTAGAGGTAGGTAGCCTCTGGTAATATTTGGCATTGAAAGTTAAATGATTGTTTTGATTTGAATTCATTACATGAACATAAAAATTCAAGTTAGTGTTTGAACTTATCACATGTGTAGCTCATTCTTTTAGATTGAGCAGGGTTAGAAAGGGATAAAGTAATTTGGGGAACAGATATAAGTCTATTAGAGCAATGACTTATGATTGTTATTCAGTCAGGAACTAGAACATGTATAAAAAGGCATGTAAGCTACTTAAGACTTGCTTCAAAAGATGTTCCTTGGCCAATGTGAAATTAGTCATGTCTGAAACTGATTGTTGGAGCTTGCTATTTTAAGATTTTTTTGGGAACTGACTGTTCTTCTGAGTCTAACTCCAGGTGTGGATAGCAGGAGAGGCGGTCTGAGCCACTGATCCATGATGCCAGTAAGCCTGTGAGATGCTGGTATGAACTGCAAAAAGGTGATCTCATGGGAAGGTTGGGAGAGTGGCTGTTCAGCCAGGGCTGAGGTAGGATTCTCCTGACTCAGTTTCCCCACTGACACCTGGTAGATTTTAAGCCTGGCTGAATGCCAGTTGACAATCTACTCCTGCCTGGAATTGACATGAAGTTAGAGAGATGTTGTTTCCCTGCAATGTCCCTATTCTTAATGGCAAATTCCTAAAATCAAAAGTTTTGTAAGTAATAATACCAGATCTATTGAATAATAGATTGTTGGTAGGGGAACATCTGAGGTTAAGTCTAAAATTAAGCTAATAGGCTTAGAACTTTAGACCAACAACAATAAGTTAGGGTCCTTTAATTCTTAGTAATAGTGTGGCGATAATTAGGTCAAGGGCTTGTGAGACTAGCATGCATAGTTATTATTTTGTCTCGGTTAATGTTAAACGAAATATAGTTTGTGGACTATATTGTAAATGCTTTAAAAGAAGCATCACATGATCAGAAGTTGGAATTGTTTTATGATGTGATATGCACTGTGTTAAAAATGATTATTTATTTTATTTATGTAAGTACTGGAGCCTGGTATTGACTCCTTAGTGAAATTTCATCTTCCTAATGAAGGAATGAATAATGAATTACTGTGAAATGTAGAAGCTGCATTTTAATGTGAATTTTCTTTTAAAAAAAAAATGACAATTTGTCAAAGTTTCAATTTTGATTTTTGTAAGAGTGATAGGAATGGTAATCTAAGATGGTATTAAGTTCAGTTTTGTAGGAGAGTGGACACCTGGATTTCTACAAGAAGATAAAGAGAAGAAGATGCTGAGATGCTGTGCTGAAGACTGTTTGAAGGAGCATCCAGACCAGAAAACTGCATAAGATGATACTTCTCCCCAGACTGCTGTATGAGATGGAATGGACAGTTCATTAATTTACCTTTCCCTTTAAATCTCTGTATCTGTACTTATAACAAGGGGACTGCCCCCTGTAATTTGCCAATGTCTCAGTCAACTTTGCTCCCTTCCCATGTTCATATAAAAAGGGAGGTAGATGAAGGGAAGGATTCATAGGGGAAAGAATGTGAAGAGGTATTTATTGATTGGAATAAATAAGAGGAGGGGTTGAATATGGGTGGAATGTGCTTGAACCTTGAACTATCTATTCCCCTATCCCAATTCAGAAAATGTTTAGCATGATTGGGAAACCAGTAGACAAAGTTATGGAAGGTTATTGCATTTAAAAATTTTAAAGTTGTTTACTGTCATTTATAATTATTACTATTAGTTATTAAACTCCCAAGCCTCATGCTTGGAAGACACACTTTGTCAGTATTAAAAGCTCCGTTTAAAACGTGTGAGAACACACAAAATTTGGAAAGGGATAGCCAATGAGGCCTGTATATAAATTCATTATATGTTTTGTTGTTTGGGGAACTATACTAGGGTTATTATTGTTCATTCTTAACAGAGCAGTACTACAACATAGATTGATCTCAGATTATTTAATTGCAGAAGAAGAGGGAGTTTGTGGAAAACTCAGTCTGTCCACATGTTGTTTGAAAATTCATGGTAATGGAAGAATAGTGAAAGAGATCATCAAGAATATCAGGAAAGTTGCCCACGTTCCTGTACAAACTTGGAACTTCCTTTTCAATACGTCCTGGTGGTCTTGGTTTGAAGGGAGCTGGTGGAAAAGATTACTGTGGTGTGGCATCATAGTAATTAGTAGTATTATATTACTTCCTATTTGTCCACCTTGTTTGATTTCACTTATTACTAGAATAGTTAGAAATTCTCTACTGAGGCTTTCTAGAGTAGAAGAGAGAACCGAAGGAGCCATTCGGTTGATGATACTAAAGAAGGAAGGATGGACACCTGTAGAGAAAGAAAAGACAGGAGTGACCCTGATAGGGATGAAGAAATTAATAGACAGTGTGAGATCATGTTACAGAACTTTGGTTGAAATATCCGTGAGAAGTCTTCAGGTTAATAAATAAGAGGAGGGATTGAGTGGAATAGGTTTAGTGAAGACTTCTCAGATTGTAATTCTTCTCCCAAGGGTAAGAAAAACCGAGAGGCTCAAGGTTACAATATTTTTAGAGTGGAATAATTCCATATAAGGATATAAAACTATGTAGTATATTGGGGTCTCAATGATTGGATAAAACTTACATAATTCTTCGATGTCTTCATTTCAAAAGGCATTGGTTAGATTTCGCGTCTAGAGTGTAAGATCATATTCTCAGCTAATGAGGATGATGGTCAGTGGGGAGGGAGGAACTTGCGTTAGAGTCTATATCTATCATTCCTTTTCCTTTGTCTTTGGCTTTTCCTGCTCCAGACCACCTGGTAGAGGAATTGCCTCGCTTCTCGAGAATCGAATAATAAACTTTCTGTCATCACTCTGAGAGGCCTCTGAGTAATTAATTTAAGTAGGGAATCTTGTCATCCCACACAGACTGCTTAACAGTTATAAATCTCATTTGTTCTGTTGAGTCTCAGTTTTTTTTTTCCTGTAGGAATGTTTTAGTTTTCTTTGGGGTAGGGCCTGAATTTTGTTCAGTATTTCTCATTTTATGCGTCAGTTATGAACTAGTGGCAATGTATACATTTGACAGTATGATAGAGGGAACCTTTGCTATTTTCTGTATGTTCTTTGTGTAGACTGTATTATTTTTAAAATGGGTCATGAAATTCAGGTTTGAAAATTGGTTGGAGTTTTATTTAGATTCTTAGCAAAATAAAAGTGTTCAATAGAATAATAATATGGGTCAGGATGCTACTTGGCATTCTAGAGTTTCCCAGGAATAGGAAGTATACTGTGTTTAAACATAGAGAGGAAAAAGAATGGGGGAATGAAAAGGAGAGTTATCTACTGCTCACCTAAGGCAATAATAATAATGGCATTTAAAAGTTCATTAATCAGCAAGCATTTATTAAGAATAATTATGTACCATAGAATGCTGGTTTGTGGGAATGCAAAGATGAAAATGAAACAGTTTGTGGTTTTGAGGACCGTATGTTCTATGATAGACTTTTATAAAATATATACAAAATACACACATAAAGCAATATCCAATAAGTAGTACGGCAGGGAGAGAACTAGGAATCGGAGTCAGGAACGACTTTATGCAGAGAGGTATCCGTTCTCAAGCCGGGTTTTTAAGAAAATGGAATTCCAAAAGCTGAAGGGGATGAGAGAGGCACAGGGGACAAGCCAGTACAAAGACACTGAAGTGTAAAGGTAGAGTGTTATATGTCAGGAGTAGCAAGTAGGTCAGTGTAGATGGACTCAGAGGGTAATAAATTGTAATGAGCATGGAAAGTTGAGGCTATGAAGAACTAAAACACCAGAAATAAGAATTTTTATTTATTTGATCTTAGAGGTAACAGGGAGGCGCTGGAATTTATTGAGGGTGTGTCTGTGGGGGGAGGGGCAGGGGAAGTAGGGAGAAGGATATGTGTGCATGTGACATAATTAGGCCTGTGCTTTAGAAAAATAATTTTGTGTGGAGAATAAATTGGAGTGGGGAGAGCCTTGAGGTAGGGAAACTAAAAAGGAGGCTGTTGGAGTAGGTAGTCCACATGAAAAATGATAAAATCCTGACCTAGAGTGGCAGCAGAGTGAGTGAGAGAGTTTATAAATACTTCATAAGGATTCTGTAAGGTAGGTAGTGTAAGTGTTCTTACTCCCATTTTACTATTAAGGAAACTTGAGATCTTGTAGATAGGAAAAGCTGGAATTCAAACTTGTCTGCTGATGACAGTTTGGTATTCTTTTCACTGTACCAATCTCCTATATATATCTATATATCTATTTGTATATTAAGCTTCTCTTCCTGTTCCCCATTCCACCCTTTATCATTCTTTCTTCTTCTCTTTGGAAACAAAATATTAAGTTACTAAATTTGTAGGTAAATTAAAATTAAGGATTGAGGCTTAACTAGAAATATACAAGGCCTATAAATTTATAAATTACTAGTTGGTTATCATAACAAAATAACCTACATGCAAATTCTGGCATACACTATAGTCTTCCAGATATAAAATCTATATTCCTCAGCCATAAATTTTTATCTCTAGGATGAAATACAGACTCCTCTATGTGGCATTTAAAACTTTTCACAGCCTACCTTTCAGTCTTGTTTTGTATTTACTCCCTTTCATATACTCCATGATCCAGCCAAACTAGACTTTGTAATTTCTACTTACACACCATTGCATCTGTAGTCTCTGCAGTTCTACTAACTATATCCCATGTTTGATTGCATTTGCTTCTTACCTCTGTCTCTTTAAAATCCCTAGTTCCATTAAAGCTCAGTTGAAGACCACCTTCTACTTGAAACCTTTTCAGATTTTTCCATTTGCAGCTGTGTGCCCCCTGCCTCCATTTACCTTGTGTATATTTTGTGTAGATACACACACATTTATTTCCCCCACAGAATGTAAGTTCCTTGAGAACAGCAGCTGTTTCAATTTATCTTTTAGTAGTGCCTAGCATAGTACCTACTACATAGTAGACGTAATAAATGTTTGTTGCTTGTTTGATCTATGTGGTCTGGCCCCCATCTGCTTTATCTTACTTACCACTACTATCTGGTACATTTGTTCTAGCCAAACTTTTCTACCTGTTGTTCCTTTTGTAGCTAAGTCTCATTCTTCCTTCAAGATATCCCAGTTCTTTTTTTTTTCATTATTAAATTTATTTATTTAACTTTTAACATTCATTTTCACAAAATTTTGGGTTACAAATTTTCTCCCCTTTTATCCCCTCCCCCCCCAAACACCAAGCATTCTAATTGCCCCTATGACCAATCTGCTCTCTCTTCTATCATCCCTCTCTGCCCTTGTCTCCATCTTCTCTTTTGTCCTGTAGGGCCAGATAGCTTTCTATACCCCTTTACCTGTTTTTCTTATTTCCTAGTGGCAAGAACATTACTCGACAGTTGATCCTAACACTTTGAGTTCCAACTTCTCTTCCTCCCTCCCTCCCCACCCCTTCCCTTTGGAAGGCAAGCAATTCAATATAGGCCATATCTGTGTAGTTTTGCAAATGACTTCCATAATAGTTGTGTTGTATAGGACTAACTATATTTCCCTCCATCCTATCCTGTCCCCCATTACTTCTATTCTCTTTTGATCCTATCCCTCCCCATGAGTGTCGACCTCGAATTGCACTCTAAGATATCCCAGTTCTTAGTGAATATTACTCCTTTACACTTATTGTTTATACCACTCATTTGGTATTTAGTACAAGGTAGCATCTGTGTGTTTTATATTTGTATTCTGAAAATATACATTGCCCAATTCACATTAGGTCATTAATGTTTATTGATGATGTTAAAGTATTTGAAATAGGTATAGATGATATTTCTGAGGCACAGAAAGATTAAATTATATAGTTACAACCAAAATGAGAAGGTTGGACTATTTGACCTCTGAAGTTCCTTCTCTAGTCCTAGATCTGGGCTTCTTTGAACTACCAGTGGAACTAAGGTTGTCTCAATATTTAGTTCAGTTTTTTTTCCTTTTTTTTTTTTTTCACCCAACTGAAGTATTTTGAAATGTAACAGGGTTAGATCTCACTTCAAGGTCTGTAAACCTTTCAACTTGATACTTTTAATAGTGACTAATTGCTGTTTACCAGCTTAAGGCAGATTTGCCCAGTTCATAAGGATCTAGATGGAAAAGATTTAGTTTTGAGATAAACTTTTGAATAAAAGAGGATTTTTGTATTTCCTTAATGGAATGACTTTTGGCTGATTTGAACATCAGGCTTTAGTGCTTTCATTGAACCCTGGATTCAAAATCAGAAGACCTGAGGTTTTGAATTGTAGCTCTCCCACTTTGTGACTGGGCAAGTTGTAAGCTTTATGGACTCTAGTTTCCTCTTTTATAAAACCAGATTGGTCTACCGTGGATTCTTAACAGAGGGTTTGTGAACTTGTTTTAAAAAATATTTTGATAACTATATTTCAGTGTAATTGATTTCCTTTGTATTTTATTTTATGCATTTGAAAGCATTATTCTGAAGGGTTCCAGAGGTTTCACCAGAATGCCAAAGGTGTGTCTATGAGATTGAAAAAAAAGCTAATCCTTGAACTGAACAATCTCTTAAGGTTCCTTTGGCTTTAAAATCCCATAATCTAATGAGTATTTTATTTAGGATCATGGTGGCTCTGTAAGTGGCAGCATTTGAACTCTAAAGTCTCTTGAATCCAAGTTCACATACTATTGTTGATTTTTAACAAAAGTATACTTTGTAATAAGCTCACAATTTGTTTAATATTGAGCTTACTATTTGCAAAATGTTTTCCTTTCAAAAATTTTGTGAGGTGTTACAAGTATTGAGGGGATAAAGTGGACATACAGCTAGAGAGTATCTGAGGCAAGAATTAAATCTAGGTTTCCTCATTTCAAATATAGTTCTCTTTCCACTAAACTTTTTATTACTTAACAATGAATTTAATGAAATAGTATATGACATTTCTGTGTTAGATTCTAAGTGTGAACTAGTATTGTGTCTTTACAAATTTTCCAGTATCACTGTTAAAGTTCTCATTTTAAATTAAAGACTTGTTCATGGTTTGACTGGTAGGTTTTTATGTGTGTATATGTACATATACAGACACATAAAATGATATAAATGAAATATATAGATATATCTATACATATATAAAGAATGCAAATTTGTGAAACTAAATTAGATTTAACCTTACTTTTACCAAAAACTTTCTTTAAAGTTTCAAAATAGTACTAAATACACGTTAAATTGGAAGAAATTGATCAACATGTTTTGATAGTGTTTTAGTATAGGGGTAGTTCTGATAAGCTCTTTTATATTCTTTTTCATTTTTCACTTTTGAATACTGTCAGTTTTATCATGTTTCTTGGTGGTAATATTAATAATAGCTAGCATTTATTTGGTACTTCAAAGTTTGTAGAATGTTTTGCAACTACTGTCTTATTTTATCTTCACAACAATCCTGGGAGGTAGATGCTATTATACTATCCCCATTTTACAGATGAGGAAACTGAGGCAGGCAGAAGTTAAGTGGCTTGCTCAGGCTTACACATCTAGTAAGTGTCTTAAGACTGAACTTGAACTCTGGTCTTCCTGACTCCAGATCCAAAGCTGCTGCCACCTAGTTGCCTCTAGCAAATTTCATTTCTGCTTTGATATGTTTTGTACCTTTATTTTTTCTTATCTCATAATTGAAGAGGAAATAAATTATTCTTTTGGAAATAATTGGCTTTACAACTAAAAACCTTTTGGGGTAGAGACCAATGTTAGATAAATTTACTTTCAGTTAGGATAATTATTTCTGTTTCAAGATTCACAAGAAAAATAATTTTGAAGTTTGAATGATTTTTTTTGTACTATTCAAATTTTTATCTTTCAAGACTGATCCTTTTTTCTGATTGTCACTAGCTGAAATCTTAAACTATGTTCTGATCTTTTTTAAAAAATTTAAATGGTATTTATTTATCCCAACGTGGTGTAAAGGTTAACACTTTTTGCCTTTGCTATGAAGTAAAAGGTTAACTGTCTCTTCTCTCTTTTTTTTCTTTTGACAGAGCAAATTCGATTAAAAAATATCAGAAAAGTATATGGAAGATGTTTATGGTATCGTTTGCGGTTATTAAAACCCCAGCCAAATGTAATTCCCACAATAAAGTAAGTATCAGTTCTTTATTTAGAAAGTATTTAATTGCCTGCTAAGTGCAAGACCCTGTGCTGAGAAAAAATTGAGTTCCTGATGCTGGAAGATTAAACATGTTCATATGTAACTATTATAAGAGACAAAAAATATGATAAGTGCTCTAAGAGGGCTTCAAACAAAATTATGGAAGTTTAGAGAAAGATTAGCTTGTTTCTGCTTTTGGGGGATCAGGGAAATCTTTGTGGGATTGAGTAATAACCTTGAAAGAAGGGTGTAGGATTTCAACCAAGTGGAAATTGGGAGAACGATATTTGAGGCAGAGGAAATAATATGAGCAAAGGAAAGGAGGCTGTAAGTTGGGGGAAAGTCAAATAGTCCAGTTTGTCTAGACATTGGAGATGGGGTTGGAGAAATAGATTAGGATCTGGTCTCAAAGAACTTGCAATAGTAGGCTAAGAATTTGGACTTTTTTCTGTAAATAGTAGATAAATCAATCAATAAGCATTCAACAAGTGCCTGTTATATGCCAGGCACTGTGTTCGGTGCTGGGTGTGCAGAGATGAGGTAGTCTTTGTTGTTAAGAAATTTACCTCCTATTGGGAAAGACAATATATAAGGAGATAATTTTGCTAATAGTTAAGGGAATCTAGGAAAGCCTCATGTTGAAAGTAGAATTAGAATTGAGCTTTGAAAGAAACTAGCTATTTTAAGATGGTAAGGGTGAGGAGGGAGTGAATTCCAGTCATGGAGGAAAACCTGGGCAAAGGCAAGAAAATGGGGACTGCAGGGTTATGTGTGAGGAATGATAATTTGACTGGACTCTAGAGGGGAGCTAGAAAAGTAAGTTGGAAACAGAAGGGCTTTGAATGCCCAACAGAGTTTTCATTGATCTGTCAGGCAAAAGGGAGGAGCCACCAGAGTTTATGGAGTAGGAGAGTGAAATGATCAGACCTGTACTTTAGGAATATTGCTTTGGAAACTTTGTGGAGGGTAGTTTAGAGAGAGAAGAGTTTGTCCTTTAGGAAAACTATTGGGATGATGATACATGGGGTGGACTAGGACTCAGACTTAAGGCAGGGAAATCAATTGAAAGCATCTTATAGCTCTAGAAAGAAGTAAAGAATGCTTAAACTACTATGATGGTGGTGAGAATCAATTGAAAGACTTGGTGGCTAGAATGACTCCTAGTCAGGGGTAATTGATGTTTTGATCCTGGGTGCCTGGGAGGCTGGTGGTGCTATTAATAGGAAGTAGTAGCATTAGGAGGAGAAGCCCTCTTTTGTCCACGATATTTCCTATACCTAGAATGCCCTTTTCTCATCTTTGCTGATTTCCTACGCATCCTTTAAAACCCATTTCATCTCCTTTATTAAATATTCCTGCTCCTTCTTGTCAGTAACAAACCTTCCTTGGACTTGACACAACTTTTTTTTTTTTTTGCAACTCTAATGTGCTTGTCATGTAATGGCATATATCATAGATGTTTCTTTGTTTTGTTCCACCCTCCATTAAAATAACAGCTTTGTGAGGGCAAGGACTGTTTCGTATGTAAGTTTTGTATCCCCATTGCCTAGCACAGCATTGTTTAGTAGGTGCTTAATATTTTAAGAAGGTGCTTAATAATACCCCACATAGTGCTTTAAATTTTGCAAAATACTTTACATATGTCATCTCATTTGAGCTTCAGATCAACCCTGTGAGGTAGTCACTACAGATATGATTATATCCATTGTACAAAAGAGAAAACAAATTCAAACAACTTTGGGTAGTAGTCGTTGGAAGGAAAGGGTTTTAAAACGGTGAGTGTATTTTTGTATAAATCGAGTTGATGTGACAAGGGTATTGAGGTAGAGATGTTTAGGAAGATTAGATTAAAAATATATGCATAGAGGTTTAAGCAGCAGTATATGCAACAAGTTAGAAAGAAAAGAGCATTGAAAATAGAGCCTTGGAAAATACCCACATTTACGAGTGAAAGAGTAAAAGAAGCCAGTGAAGGAGAAAGCCAAATTTTTCCTCATCTTTGTTTATGCTCTTACTGGTGCATTTAAGTAAGCCTTTTAAAGCAAATTTCTAGTGCTATTACTCTGGCAGTAGTAGTGTTCAAAGAAGTAATGTGATGGTGATGATCTGATCTTAGGGGCAGCATTATAGCTTGATATCTAAGACTTTTTTTTTAAAGCTAAATAGATGCTTAAATGAAATGTTCTGATTTTAGTACCTTCAGGTATTTTAATTTGGATAGATTTGGATAAATTTCTATTTTCTTTTAAATGTATGAAAAGACAGGGAAATGTCTTCTTTCTCAATTGTAAAGTGCCTTCCCTTGTTTGCAAAAGTCTTGTGTTAATGGTAAGAATGACAACAAAAATCAAACCCCACAAAAAACTCAAAGTGGATTTCTCACTATTTGTAAAGAATAGGATTAACTTTGTTTATTTTAATCCTCAGATATATTTAAAATATATTTATATAAAATAAAAAGTAGAATTAATCTTTTTAATAAATAGTTAGAATTGTTGTTTGTAGCATTTTACTGGCTGCATTTTAATTTTAGGCTTTCAGAATAGAAGAGTATGATGAGACATTTAGGTAAATCATTTTTGTTCTTCTGTTCTGCTGCCTGTTGGTATTTAAATTGATACTTGATGATATTTTGAACCTCTCAAGTGTAATTTTGTCTCTAACTTACTTTACTGGGAATGCTAAACAGTTTCTTAAATTTTCACTTTAAATGAAAGTAAAGCTTAAAAACTATTTAGATTCAAAGAAAAGGTAGATGCTGATACTAGCTTAGATAGTTGAAAAGCCATCGTGAACCTATATGTTTCTTTAATCCTAGAATAGTTTTTGAAATTAAAAAAAAAATCATTGTAGGCCCTAGTTTGTCTTTTTCTCCATTCTTAATGTAGGGGCCAAATGTGGGAAATCTCAAAGAAATAATTTGTGAACTGTGTTTTAAGAAAGACCCTGAAGGCTGCTTAAGTTGGATTCCAATAGTTCCTTGTCTCAATACCCAATGTGGAACTATTATGTTGTTTTCCAAGTTTCCAGTACAAAACTCTGAGCCCAAGTGTGTACCTTGTTTTTATTTCCATTAAAAGATCCAGTAATTAGTAAATGGATTAGCCTATTAAATAATTGTAGCTGTTGAGTTTAAATGTTATAGCATAATTTTGTTGAACTGAATCAGATTTTGTGTTTGTTTTGATCATCCTGTTTTTTTCTTGCAGTTTTCAAATAAATCAAAATATATAAATCTGTTTACATCATACTCATTTTTTTCCCCCCAAACAGGAAAATAATTCTGCTTGCAGGGTGGGCATTGTTTTTATTCCTTGCATACAAAGTTTCCAAAACAGACAGAGAGTATCAAGAATACAACCCTTATGAAGTCTTAAATTTGGATCCTGTAAGTAGTGATTTTTGTGTAATGCACAGTACTTTAATAAACCCATGAAAAATAATGTAGGCCTAAGTCCTAACAGAAATCAGATAGTGGGCAAATAAAAGTTTAGAAATGCAACTCAGGGTTCTGGTATAAATTTTTTTTCAGGTATTTTCATCAGGATTAATTTTTATTTTGTTTAGTCATTCTGTTGCAGAGAATTTGTTGAACTGGTAAAATACCTAAGGAAGCAGAAGTTTTTTCTAAACAAATATCTGTGAAGCTGGTTAAATGAACAGAATCAAAGAATCTGAGGTGCAGATGTGTCTGAGATCCTGGAATCAAAAATATAGAGCTGGAAGAGACCTAAACCTAAAGTGAACAATACAGATTAGTCAACAAGCATTTATTAAGCACCTATTATGATCTAAGTGTTGGGGATACAAAAATAAAACCATATTCCTGCTGTCAGGAATATTACATTCTATTGGAGGAGAGAACATAGAAGTACATTCAAAATACATAAAAATAAATACAAGTTAACTTTTTTTGGAGGAGGGAAGAAGGCAAGGCTTCATGTAGAAAGAGGTGCGCTTGCTGAGTTTGTTGGAAACTAGGAATTCTTAAGAAATGGAGGTGAGTCAGGAGGGCATTCCATCTGTGGTTTGATCACTGTCTTATGAGTAGAACCATTATGGCAAACGTTATTTGCCATAAGTAGTTGGACAAATCCAAAGTCGTTTGAAGGCTAAGATTGCTTAGAATTGATGGTGAAAAATATCGGAGAAAACTTAAAATTCACCTGTGATATTCTTCTTTCCCGTTCTCCTTCCTATACAAGATGCTATTTTCAGATTAATAATTAGGAAATTTCTTTTTGAGTGTGCTTAGCATTTTACTGGAAAAGGACCTGAAAAGTGGTCTAGTTTGGCTGCTATCTTATGGATGATGAAAGTAAGGCCTCTTTCAAATTGAGATTTGTCCAAGGTCTGTTAGTGCTTCAGATAGGACTTAATTTCTTTCCTCTTTCCTCCCAGTTCCTCCCACTTTCCCCATACCTCAGCAGAGAAAAACTGCTGAGTGGGATGGGTTAAGCCTGCAAAACATGTTTTTATACTAGTGTTTGGATTGCATGCCATGTAGTGTACCCTGTATTGTTATGTAGAAGAGATTTTCAAGTTTTATTAATTGATCTATAAATACTTTAGAAATAAGTGAAAAAAATATAAGTAAGCATGGTAACTTTTTGAAAATACATTACTCTAAAGTAAAAAACATAAAGAAAAATTTTAATGGTAGTTATTAGTCGAGACAGTAAGTTGACCAAAGAAATATTGGCAAATAAATGGAACAAAATAAGTCTTCTAATCTTTATGTTCAAAATTAACCTATTTCACTTGATAACTCTAAAACACTTCCATGGTGTTTATATCTCAGTGTAATATTTTATTTATGGAATGTCAACTTTGTATTCTACAAGTGATAAAATGTTTTTTCTTAATTCATAATACATTTTAGGTTATGTAATATGGTAGATTGTATAGTGCAGTCTTACTTAGTACTAAGGTTGGCTTTTTTTTCTTTTAGGGGGCAACAGTAGCAGAAATTAAGAAACAGTATCGTTTACTGTCACTTAAATATCATCCAGATAAAGGAGGAGATGAGGTTATGTTCATGAGGATAGCAAAGGCCTATGCTGCGTAAGTATCTTGTTCACATTCTCTAATATGTATTAAACATTTTAATGTAGAGGTAATAGTAGTTTACTTTTTACTTAAAGTACAGAAAGAAATTAAAGTGCTTCTTTGGTTACTACCTTTCTTATTAAATGTTGAGTTCTCATGTTGAGGCTACCATTTATGGCACTGATTGGCAAACCATTCCAAAGGGCTGAGTAAGTCTTTATTTCAAGTAACTTTAGTTTACATATTGACAAGTATTTTTTGCCGTATGAATTAGTGAATGATGGTATAAGTAAAATGACATGTTAAGCAAGCTTTTTTTGAAGTGTTAGACCCTTCCCTCTCTCCATTTCTTCTTTTCTTTCTCTTCCCTCCCTTCTGCCCTGTAGATTTAATGTCTTCTTTCTGACATATCATTCTAGCTTATCTTTTTATCTGTGTACATGTGTTTTGTGTATGTAGATGGATATATACATTCTCTTTATTTTTCTTCCTTTAGAAGTTCTGTGTGATTTGCTATTCAATGTTTTATCTTTAGTCTCATACTTGGTCTGTTGTCCTTACTATGACAGCTTTTTTTTTTTTTTACCTGCTGTTGTATGTGGGTATTTAGAGTTTTATTTTGGATTTTCCTCAGTTTTTCCTTAAGTTTTCAAAATTTCTAGTTTGATTTTCCTGCATTGCCTAAACTGGAATGGTTCAGTACATTATGTTAATCTTTTCTACTTTATTGTTAAGTTGTATTTGTTGCCAACTGGTTCCTGGAGACATTTGCTAATATACCAGAATAATTTCATATGTGGGGCCTTTTCAATTGCAGAAATTCTTAACATTTTTTTCCCTATGAACTCCCATGGCAATCGGTGAAAGCCTCTGCATTCCTTCTGAGAATACTGTTTTTAAATGCATAAAATAAAATACCTAGAATTACAAGAGGAAATCAGTTATACTGAAATACAGCTGCCAGAATGTAAAAGTTCAGAGACCCTGGTTAAGAAACCTTGCCCTCTTGTGATCTCTTTCATCTGTCCCCCTTTGAAAAAGGCTCCTTCAGTAATGTAATAGTTAAGTAATGGTGGTGAGGATTAGTAGATTGTTTGTATACTATGAACTACATTTTTTCTTCTCTTCCCAGTTTTTTTTTTCTGAAAACAAAGAGTCTTTTTCTTTGTTATTAAAGTGAGATCAGTGATTAATAGGGACTGTCAGGACTGGATAGACGATAGACATGATAGAATTGTAAGGAGCTCATATTCTTTCTTATTCTTATCCATATTCACTTGTCTATTAGATAGTTTTGAGGAGAGTTTGATTCATGCATACTATATACTGGCAGGCAGCTCCTACCCCAGGAAGTAGGACCAGTGTTGCTGTGATGGAAATTATTTACTATATATGAGTTTTTGCAGATTACTTGCTGTACCTGTGAATGGCGTAACTCAGAAAATAGGTTAGTCTTGTATTCTTGGGGCTGCCAGTGGTACCATTCAAAGTCACTGTATCTTGAACCCTTAAGTAATTTTTTAAAAAAGTGCCTGCAAAAGGTGATGTTTTCCTTTCCTTTGTCCACAGTTCTCTCTTCACAGTTCTACTCCTAAAAACAAAACAAGATTTTCCCATGTCCTTACTTCCCTTTTTACCCTCCTTTCCCTTCCACTATATATTTAAAGCCCCAAATAACTATTCCTGGGGAGATCCATAGAGAAGTAATTTGCTTGCACACTGAAGTTAGATGCTGAACAACAGGTCACAGTTGATAAACTCAAATCTAATTAGGTCTTTTGTGCAAAAATAAAATGATAGTATTTTAATCCTTTGCTTATTATTGCCACAGTAGTTCAGAGTCAGCTGTAATGTTCAATGATGGTATAGAAAATAGGACTGCTATGTTCCCATTCTCTTATACCTTTTTTAATAGTGAATTCCAGAGTGGAGTGGTATAGGAATATCAAATGCTATAGCTTAGAGGTATATAGTAAAAATATAGACAAAAGCACCAGGGCAGGAATCAGGACCTGAGTTCAGATCTCACCTCAGACACTTGACACTTACTAGCTGTGTGACCTTGGGCAGGTCACTTAATCCCAACTACCTCATCCTGGGTCATCTTCAGTCACCCTGGTGAATATCTGGACACTGGATTCATATGGCTCTGGAGGAGAAGTGAGGCTGGTGACTTGCACAGCCCCTCCCTTTGTTTTTACTCAGAACAAAGTCAAGTGCAAGTCATGTCATCATTTCTCTGATGGCATGGTCTTCTTTGGCAACGAAGGACAAACACACAGAGAGAAGGTTAAGAGTATAGAGTACAGTTATAAAACTTTTTTACATAAATGTATAGGTTGATTTGTATTCTTATATTTAAAAGACATTATAAATTATGATTTAAATAGTTTTGTAATTTTGGAATTTTTCATTGTCATCAGCAAAATACTTGTGCAGATTGATTTCCAAGAAAATTTTGTTATCAAAACCTTGCTATTTTTGTGCTTTTATTCAGTGACTATGAAGGAATGATTTTGTTTCACTCAAATCCTTGCAGCTGATATATATATATATATATACACACACACACACACACACACACACACACACACACACACACACACACACACACACACACACACACACACACACACACACACACACACACATACTTATATTAGTCTCCTGTTCTAATAAGAGCTAACTTTAATAGTTCTTTGAGATTTATGAAATCTTTTCTTATTTAAAATAAATTTTATTGATATCTTTGGGGAGGCTGAAACTGGTCAATTACTTGAATTTGGGAGATTTGAGCTGCAATATGCTAAAGGTGTGTGCATGTCTTTACTCAGTCTGATACTAATATGGTAAGCCCCCAGGAAGAAGAGGCTGCTTTAAGGATAGATAAACTAGCTCAGATTGGAAATGGAACAGGTTAGAGCCCCTATGCTGATCAGTAGTGGGGTCAGTGACGTCTGAGTGGCAGCTCTACTCTAGTCTTGGCAAGATGAGGACATGCAATTTTCTCTCCTCCTGCCCTCATAGATATATCCTGCCCACAGCTATGAAAGGTATGTGATCTGTTTAGCACAGTACCTGTCATGTAATATACACTTAATAAATGTTTATTGACTAATTACTTTTCTTCTTCTAATTTTCTTATGGTATGAGCTTTAATTTTCAGGTCACATTCATTTTGAATTTAGTGTGAAATATGGAGTAAGATGTAATTTAATTAATTGAATATGTAATAAGTAAACCTAATTTCTTCCAGGCAGATTTTCAATTTCTCCAGCATTTCTTTCTTTTTAATTTTTAATAATATTTTTTCCCAGTTACACCTAAAGATGATTTTTAGCATTCATTTAAAAAAAAAAAACAAACCCAAAACCAGTGAAGCCAAGATTAGAAGGAAAATAGAAAGCTGAGAAACGATTTTTACAAGTGTTTCCAATAAAGGTATTTCTCAGATATGTAGAGAATTGAGTCAAATTTTAAGTCATTCCCCAATTGATAAACGCTCAAAGGATATGAAAAGGCAGTTTTCAAATGAAAAAATTAAAGCTCTCTGTAGTCATATGAAAAAAATTCTCTGATTCACTATTGATTAAAGAAATGTAAGTTAAAACAACTCTGAGGTATTATTTTGCACCTGTCAGATTGGCTAATATGACAGAAAAGGAAAATGATAAATGTTGGAGAAGACATGGGAAGGAAACCTGGGACACTAATACATTATTGGTGGAGTTGTGAACTGATCTAAACATTCTGGAGAGCAATTTGGAACTATACCCAAAGGGCTGTAAAACTGCATATCTTTTGATTCCATAATACCATTGCTAGGTGTGTATCCCAAAGAGATTAAAAATATAGGAAAAAATGCAAAAATATTTATAGCAGCTCTCTTAGCAGTGGCTAAGAATTGGAAATCAAGGTGTTGCCCATCAATTGGGGAGTGGTTGAACAAGCTGTGGAATATGATGGTGATAGAATATTATTGTGCTATAAGAAGTGACAAGAAAAATGCTCTCAGAAAAACCTGGACAGACTTAAATGAACATGCAAAATGAAATGAGTAGAATCAGGAGAACATCGTAAACTGTAACAGCAATAAAGGTGATCAGCTGTGAATGACGTGACTGTTCTCAGCAATACAGTGATCCAAGACAACTCTGAAGGACTTATGATGAAAAATGCTATCCATTCCCAGAGAAAGAACTGATGGAGTCTGAATACAGATAGGAACATACTTTTAAAACGCTGTCTAGACTTTTTTTTCTTGTTCATGACTTTCAGGTAATCCAATTATTCTTAAATCATCTTTCGTGAATCTATTTTCCAGGTCAGTTGTTTTTCCAATGAGATAGTTCACATTTTCTTGTATTTTTTCATTCTTTTGATTTTCTTCGATTGATTCTTGATGTCTCATGGAGTCATTAGCGTCCATTTGTCTAATTCTAATTTTTAAGGAGTTGTTTTCTTCAATAAACAAATGTATATCTTTTTTCTATTTTTTGTGCTCCCTTTATCAAGCTCTTGACTTTTTTTTTTCCTGATTCTCATCTCCAGCATATGAATCATGATACCTGCCCTGTATACTTCTCAAGGTTGTTGTTAAGATCATGCTAGTATGTGAAAACATTTTGAAAATTGTACATCTTGGAAATGCAAGGTGGCACTATCTGTGAATATTTTTTAATGTTAGCATATCTTTCTGATTTTTGAATTCTTTTTTTAAATTCTAGTTTAACTGATGAAGAATCTCGGAAAAATTGGGAAGAATATGGAAATCCAGATGGGCCACAAGGTAATGGATTTTAAAATTTCCAGTGTTGTAAGGGTGGATATTGCAAAATTTGTCACTAGATTAGAAAGCATATCATTGCTTTTTTAAAAGGTAAAAGAGTGAGTATGAATATTTCAAAAAACTTGAGTGAAACATTTATCTTTTGTAAAGTAAGTGTAAGTTAAATCCATTTTTTCCCTTTATCCAAGAACTAGCTTGAAGAGTCAGGCCCAGAACATTTCTAGGAAAAAATACAATCAAGAAATAAATATAGTAATCAGTGTAATTGTTAAATCACTTCAAGCTAGCTTATTAAAAAAAGTGGTTGAAAATTCTGGATTTTTTCTGTTTAAATTATTACAAAAATAGAAAAAAAAAATCTTTTGGAGGTATTCATCAAGGAGTTATTTGAATCCTGAATGCTCCATTAAAATCTGTAGATTATTGCCTTGTAAGTTTGAGAATCATAAGTTTGGTACCCTGTCTAGTTTTACTTTTTTTCCTAAATAAAGTCTTATTAAAAAATAGTTGAAATTCATTTTAGAAATTTGGATGTTTTTATCCTTTTAGCCACAAGTTTTGGGATTGCTTTGCCAGCTTGGATTGTGGATCAGAAAAATTCAATTTTGGTAAGTTTTCTCAGTTAAAGATTTCAGAAATATGATGGTTGTATATGATATGAGACTGCTAGACACAAGTTATATTGTATTGCCCTGTTCTTTTTTGGGGCAGCTAGGTGTTGTAAGTGGTTGGAGTGCTGGGCCTAGAGTCAGGAAGACTCATTTCCCTGAGTTCAAATCTCAGACATTTACTAGCTGTGTGACTCCGGGCAAATCACTTAACCCTATTTGTCTCTGTTTCCTCATCTGTAAAATAACCTGGAGAAGGAAATGGCAAACGACTCCAGTATCTTTGCCAAGAAAACCGCAAATGGGATCCCAAAGAGTTGGACACAACTAAAAAAAGAGTGAACAGCAACAACCTATTCTTTGTTACATATTGTGTAATTCTTAAGATAATGAATGAGGGAATTGGTCTATTTTTATTGCTGCTGGGGAGAGAGAGTGCATTATTGAATCAAAAAATGGTAAAAGTACTCAATATCTAAAATGGGTGATAGTTCCTTTTGAAAAATTTGAGAGTAACTTCTAACCAACTGATTGGCAGCCTTTCTTACATGTTTTACCCCTATCTTGTTGAATTTAAATTGCCCAAATTGAAAGTATGTTCTCTTGATACTTTTAGGAGGAAATAAGGTGTCAGATTAAGTAGTAATGTCATTGGAACTCCCCTGAACATCTTGGGAATCATTTTATTTCCTGATCAGATTGATGAAAGGCAACATGGTTAAATGACTTGCAATGAATTTGGAATAAGAGGATTGATTTTAAATTCTATCTGTACTAATTAACTCCCTCTGTGAAAACCTTCTGCAAATCATTTAACTTTTTCATCTTCATTTTCCTCATCTATAAAATAAGAGGCTTGAATTAGATGATGCAGAAGGTCCTAAATCTTTATCCTATATATGTCATACTTAACATTTTTACTTAACTAACCTGCTTTGATTCATGTAAGATAGTTTAAGAATATTTTCAGTTGAAAATGTTTGTAAATATTAAATATTATCTTGTTTTATGGTAGAGTGAGAGATCTATAAGAATCATTGTAACTGGCCACTGCAGTCTTATTAATTTACCATAGGCATATTTGTCATGCTTTGACATAGTATGTAACAGGGCTTGCCAGGCAGAATCTACAGACAGTTATTAGAAATAAGGGGAAGCACTAGGTTAGGAATCTAGAATGACACAAGACAAGATTTAAGAATCACACAGTTCTAAAAGTCAGAGCCATGATAGGTCAGGAGTGTAGCCAGACAAGACAAGGCATTTGAGAGGCCAGGAATCCAGGACCTATTAGGTGGGGGTCAGATAGCAACAATCAGAATACCATTAAGCGTATATGATATTGAAATGAACATTTCATTAATTTGGATAGGGGTTTCTTTTGTACTGCTAAACAAATTGTTGCACTTGGTGGTAGATCTTGACAATGTCTCTTAACTGTATATTTCTATTTTTCTAACTTTGTCCATAGAATGTGTCATGATAATTCATGTATTCTTCATGATATAGGTAACTCTTTTTCCCCTTTTTGCTTTTCAGGTTTTGCTTGTTTATGGGTTGGCATTTATGGTTATCCTTCCAGTTGTAGTGGTAAGAATTTTAAATGTGAATTTATTATGTTTTTAGTATTTAGGGTGGAGTGTTTGTGAATTTCAGTTATTAAAGGATGTTTTTAAATATTTGAGCCTAAAAGTTAGAAACTTTATTTTGTATGATACTTTAAAGTTACTTTTCACTTGATTAATATTAAAGTTAACACTTTGAACATATTCTGCTTAACCTTTTGGTCCAGAATTTTATGTCTTGTCTTAAAACAAATTGTAGCTGAAACTTAAACATTGATAAACACAGGAGAGATTTAGGTTTAACTCAGTCCAGTGTCAGTATCAGCTAATTGTTGTTGATCTGGAATAAACTGGTATATATGTCAAATTTCACTTATTATTAGTTGGCTTAGAAACACTAGTGGAAGTGGGGGAATGTTGACTCTTAGAAAATCATAAAATTAACTTTTTTTAAAAACAATTTTCATTTTGGAGTTTTCATCTAATAAAAGAATTGTTGCTGTCAGTTTGGTTTTTCATATTATTTTATTTGTGTCTTAGGGCTCTTGGTGGTATAGATCAATACGCTACAGTGGAGACCAGATCTTAATCCGCACAACTCAAATCTATACATATTTTGTGTATAAAACTCGAAACATGGATATGAAACGTGAGTGAAACAAATGTAATGTTCTATCATTAGTTTTGTAGTTTAGGTTGCATCCTTTTCTGTACTTAAAAATCTACAAAATCCTGTAGCATTATATATTTAGTTAATGCAATTTTATGTTTGTTAACTGTGTTAGAGAAATACTTGAACTGGAGAAATTGTAATTTCCAATATCAAGACTATTCTAAGTAGTTTATCTTAAATTGTTAAAGTTACAAGAGAATGCTAATATACTTCACATTTCTCAATTTCAGTATTTGCATTATTGATTCATTTGGTTATTTTTCATCTGAAATTTGGTGCTAAAAATTAGATGTACAGTTTTGTCTTAATAAATGTAAAAGGATCCTTTATTTAGCATATTGGAAGAAAACTGCTAGACTGTATTTGGACTTATGAAGGTGACTCTCCTATTTTCCTTCTGCTTATGGGTACTTCACTAAAGGTACATTTCTGTGCTGCAAAACTACTTTTCTTCATAAATTTTCTTCATAAGTTGCAGCACTTCAGAGCTATTGAGTCTTAGAATTTGAAAGGGGCCTTAGATTTTTTTAGTCTGATGCCTACCTGAAGCATGAATTCCCTCTATCACTTTTTACCAATTAGGAGTCTTTGCTTGAAGACCTTCAGTGATAAAGGACTCACTATATCCTGAGGCACTCTCTCCTGTTACATTTCTGGACAGCTCCAATAAGTTCATCTCTGTTTTCCTGTATCTTCTGCTCACTTTTGTGTGTATGTCCTTTTGCAGAGTGAGAAGCTCATTCTTTAGGAGAGCCACAAAAATAGTTCAAATTCACAATATCTCATGTGCATGTTATATTTCATTAATATGTATCTTTTAAAAATCAAAAATGCCAAACAGGACTTACCTATAGTTATGTTCTTGATTCTTGAATCAACTTTTCTTGGAAATTAGAAGGGCTATAATTTCTTAGATGGATATTAAGCACATGTGACTGGGATGTAAACAAATCTCAAATTCTTGAGAAATGGGTGATTAGATTTCTCTCTTCCTATATAAATACAGTATCTTGGCTTGTGCTAAGCTTAAGTTTTTTACTTTTTTTGAAGGTATTGCATGCTTATGATAGAATTTAAGAGGTTTTTTGACAATAGTGTAATAGCATTTCTGGTTTGTTCCAAGAGACTGACATTTCCAGGGCATTGACATTTTATTATTTTATTTACCATTTCAGTAGCATGTATATTTTAGTCACTTCAAAATTTATGGTACTTAAGAGTGGCTAAAGGAGTTTCCTCTTCAACTGGTCAATATCCAATGAAACCATGGTGCCATAATACCTAGGTTGATATGGATTGAAATTTTTGCTATAATTTGGCTTTTGCCCCCAGGAACCTTTTATTTTGCAATGGGCAAAGGGATTTTTGCATCCTGTTTTTATTTTAGAAACACTTTGGCACAACTTTTTTTGAATAGAATTTGTTTATTTTTAACAGATCCTTTTGGAATCTGAAGTTAGTGATGTATATTTCTGCTCAATTATAGTAATATATTAATTTTAAGAGTGAGGCATGTTTATTTTTCAAGTAATACCTAGGATTGTATAGTAAAGAACGAAAATTTATTTTTGCCATTGTATAAATGCCATTGAGTAAATGTATCATGATGTATGGTACAAAGTAGTATTTAGTGCTCTAGTGTTAATGAATTTGTTTATGGGAATTTAGTAGATATGCAAACTGATTTTTATTTTTTAAATTTTTATTGTTTTGATAGGTCTCATAATGGTATTAGCTGGAGCCTCTGAATTTGATCCTCAGTATAATAAAGATGCCACAAGCAGACCAGCTGATAATATTCAAATACCCCAGGTTAGGTCATTTCCAAAAGTATTTTGCTTGATGTTTTGATACTCAATCCAGTGTTACTGTGTGTATATGTATGTATGTGAATGCATGTATGTGTGTATATATGTTAAGTATTTATCTCATTTACCTAGCTAATCAGAGAAATTGGCAGCATTAATTTAAAGAAGAATGAGCCTCCACTTACCTGCCCGTACAGCTTGAAGGCCAGAGTTCTTTTACTATCTCATCTTGCTAGGATGAAAATTCCTGAAACACTTGAAGAAGGTAATTATGATTCTAAAGCTTTAATGGGACCAAAACATCAGATTTAATTAGACCTCAAGCTATAGTGTTTACATAGTTATTCATTTCTGCTCAATCAAATAATTGCTCAAGGACCCTTTAAAAAAGTTCTATATGCTGTGTAATTACTTTACAAATCGTCTAAAATGTCAGATATTTTGATGTGTTAAAATTTAGTGTTTTGTTTCAAGGTGACAATTCTAGTTTTAGGAGGATTGCTTTCAAGTTATGTGTAGCCTTTCTTAAAAGCACACAAAAAAGCTCTCCTCCTTCAGAGCCTTCAGGTAATGACCCTCTTTTCTACAAAAACAATCAAAGATTGACATTTGGAGAATAGTAGTTGGGGTATGGTAGGGGATCATACAGATGCTTCCATGGATGTTATTATCTAGTCATAAAAATTAGGAAAGATATTTGATGACTTTATAGATTGTTTTTTATAGTTTTAGACCCATGGCCAGTACTGAAACTTCTTTGCTTAGTGTCCGTTAAAGCTGTTATAGATCCAAAACACTTGAAAATAAATCATGGTCTGGAGAGTCTTTGAAGCATCATTGATTTTGGGAAAACTTTATTTTTAGGATCTTCTTAAATTGAAATTTTACAAAAAAATAAAGTATTTACAAAACTTTTAAGTGTTTCTGAAAACTAGACATTTAAATATTGATTAGTTGATGAATTGTCATGGCAATTCTTATTACTGACTCAAATTAGGAATAAGCTGTATTTTTGCCTTGGCTGCTGAGATCTTTATAAACATTTGTCTTTTCATCACTTTTCAGTATTGACTTGTGTCCATCTTTCTTTTAAAATTATTTTTGTGTAGATTAAAAACATGATGGGTCTAGGAATTATATTTTCTGTATTTGGTACAGTAAGGATAAAAGAGAGCTAAATATTACTCTGAGTAATGCTTTTTCACTTTAAAAAATGCTCTTCTTTATATGAATGAGTTCACTTATGTTTGTTCTTAATTTTTTGCCTGTCAGTAATTGTGGTTAACATGGAAATTTCACCAAATGGTGATAGTTACTCAGGCTTCTGAAATTAAGCAGAATTAAATCTGTTGGAGAAAAAAGTAGAGAAGTAAATTCCTAAGCTGAAAATTTATGTTAAAAATCTTTCTACTTTTGGGTTTGAGGGATCATAGGGTTGCCTGACTTACTTCATTATGATGAAGTTTAGGAAGACTTTTTAAGGTAACCTTATAAAATTGTAATCAAAGCAAATATCTTAAGTTTTTCTTGCATGTGGAAGTGAGTTTGCATAGTTCTTGTTGCTGCAATTGATAAAAAGATGATCTGTTCATGAAAACTAGCAAGATTTCCCTGAGATCTTTGATTATTTTGTAGATCAACAATTTATCCTGAAAAAGTGCCCTGCCTTACTGCAAGAAATGGTTAATGTAATCTGCCAGCTAATAATAATGGCTCGGAGCCGTGAAGGTGAGGAAGAAACATGGTTATCTTGTCCTCTTTCTTGCAAGTATATGTAGATTACAATTTACAGTATTCACAGATTTACTGATAATTAAGTGAATTCTGACTATCAGTGTTTGGAGTTTTATTTATCTTTTTCTTCTTTACATTTTTGTTTTATATAAAGATATACTTATAACAAAAGGATAAGTATTAGTTAATTTAAGTATTAAAAAACTCATATGATACCATATAGTTTAAAAAAAATGAGAATTAAGACATAAAAGTATAAGGGTGTGTTGCGTCATTTCTAAACTGAATCCTCTTAGCTATAGTTTTTTTTTTTTTAGGTCTTTCTACTGTTTGTCCTTCTTTGTGTCAGCTGATAAGTATGATAAGCTGATAAATCCCAATAAATGTTATTATTTTACAAGTTTTATTGATGACTAAAATATGAAAACAAAAAGTATTTTCCCTTAACACTTCCTCCTCTTGTAAGAAAGCAAAACCACTAGAAAAAGGGAACATATTTTATAGTATACACTGCATTTCATAGTTCTCATCTTTCTGATGAGAGAAGGGAGATATGCCATAATAGTTTTTCTGGGATCCAAATTGGTCATTATAATTAATAAGCATTTTTACTGCCTTTTAGTGTAATTTTTGTTTTTGTTATAGTAATCGCTCTGTATTTTCCTGCTGCTACTTCACTCTGCATTAGCCAGGTAGAAGTGTAAGGAACAACAGCATTTCAGGAATAGGGGACAGGAAGGCATGGAATGTCATGTGTAAGGAACATCAAAAAGTGCAGGGTATGTAGAGAGAAATAATGTATAAGAAGACTAGAAAAGTAAGAAAGGGTCATATTTTGAAGGACTTTAAATACCAAATGGATGACTTTATATTTGCCTCTGGATATATTATGGAGCTACTAGAGTTATTGAGCAGGAGGGTGGCATGGTCAGAACTGTGCTTTGGGAAAATTACTTTGCAAACAAGTAGAAGAAGGAGAGAGTGAGTAGAGACTTGAGGGAGGAACTTTTGGGCCTACACTTGGTGGCTATGCAAATGGAAAGAGATGAATGTATATAAGAAATGTGGGAGGTACAAGTGACAAGATTTGACAGTATATTGAAGATGTGGGGAACATGAGAAAGAGGAGTGTAAAATGACAAGTTGGGAATGTGAGTGACTGGATGATGCCCTCAAAAGTAATAGGAAAACTAGAGTTGGAGCAACGGGGGGAGGATTGGAGAGAAGAGATGATCAGTTATATTTTGGACCCATTGAGTTTGAGATGCGTATAGGATAGGTTCTAGATGCCTAAAAGAATTGGGGATGCAGGTTTGACTAGAGCTCTAGAGAGTGATTAGGGCTAGATATATAGGTCTGGGTAGATGAACATTTTTTTCCAAAGAAAGCATTTCATTTCCTAAGGTTTTATTTCCATGTTACTGCTAGGTTTGATTTGCAAAGGTTTTAATTCTTTTCCCTCTCTTTTCTTTCCCTTTGAATCTTTTGGTGTTGGGTAATTCTCCATTGTAGAAGTGAGGTTAGAGTCATTCTTTCTTGCTTTTTTAACTCTGGGACTTAATGGTTATGGAGTGAATTGGTACTAATAAAGTCTCACATTCTCTGAAGAGGATGTGAGGATTCAGTAGTGGAAAGAAAGGATTCCAGAAATCAAAATTGTGAGACCATGATTAGTTTTTAAAAACACACTCATTTTCTTAGTGAAACTGGCAGTATATTTAAGGCTTATTTACTAAATGAAATAGTTTTCTTTAAAAGACACAGATTGATTTTGTTATTTATCTTATTCCTCTTTATAAGATTTGAACATACTGATAATGGGAGAAATACCAAGAGGAGAAGAAAGGTACACTTAAGTTTAAGATAACATTTATGTTTAGCTGCTTATTATATGAATTTTTATTCTTCTGTCAGCATTATAGAGTTTGCAAAACACAGGAAAGAATAACAAGGATACCTAAATTCTTACTAAGCTGTCAGCTTGTTCCTGGTCTTGACAAAGGGTATGTTAGCTTTATGACTGTCAAAATAGAAGTGACTACCAAACTAGTGGTTATGGCAGGGTGTTCTTTGAACCTTTGAAAAGAAAATTTATTTTTTACAGTACCCCTCCTTTCTTGTTTATTTCTTGGAAGGCATACTTTTTCTGTTTGAGGTTTGCTGGATTTAAAATTGTTATTTCTTTCAGTGTATAAATGTCAAAATTAATTTTACTTTGTGTTGGTTATATTAGCATATTGTAAAGCATGTAAAATGTGCAGCCTTGTTTTTTTTAATTCTCTCTAAGAAAGGGAGTTTCGTGCTCCAACTTTGGGATCCCTGGAGAATTGCATGAAGCTTTCCCAGATGGCTGTTCAAGGCCTTCAGCAGTTTAAATCTCCTCTTCTTCAGCTCCCCCATATTGAAGAGGACAATCTTCGACGAGTTTCTAATCATAAAAAGGTATATAGTTGAATAGGTTTTGGTTCTTTAAAATAAGTGCTTGCATGTTTGTGTTAATCTTAGTTTCATTAAATACTCTTAAGAGAATAGCTCTGGTTTCTAATATGAAGTAGATAGAAACCACTGTGTTGTTTTTGTAGTGGTGACAGACACTACTGATATAATTGTATGGTGGCAATTTTTTTCCCAAAAAAAGTAAAATGGTTTCTAGAAAATGCTTTTTGTTGCCAGGTTACTGCATGGCAATAAGTAATAATCAAACTCGTTGTTGCATTTTAATATTCAGTTAATTTTTTTCTCCCCAAAGTATCAGTGTGTGCTTTCAAACATTTTAACTATTTGAGAAAAAGATCAAATAAAATGTTGAATTTGATGTTTTAAAGTTCTAAATAAACAATACTTTGAAAAGCATAAAATATAAAGCGCTTAGCTTAATATTTTTTAAAGTCACTGAAGATTTAATTAAAAATTAGCTCATTTTTTTCCCCATTAATAATAGGCTTATTTTTCTTTTCTTCTTTTTTAAAGTTCAAAATCAAAACTATCCAGGATTTGGTGAGTTTAAAAGAATCTGATCGTCGTAATTTACTACACTTCTTAGAAGATGAGAAATATGAAGAAGTTATGGCTGTCCTTGGTAGTTTTCCATTTGTGACTATGGACATAAAGTCACAGGGTAAATGACCATGTTTTGTTACTGAACACTGCTGCCCCTTTTGAAATGTTAGTGCTTATATAGTTACTTAAGAAATCAAAAAATACAACTTTCCCTTCTCTAATATTACTGGTAACCCACATGTTGGGAAAATTTATTTTTAAAAATAAATGTACATTTTTTGAACTATGTCTTTCACCTCTGTCCCCCTACAACGGTCTATCTAGTGACACTAACCTTCTTGAGTTTTCTCAAATAAAACCTTCCTTCTTCTGACCGGACATTTTCACTAGCTATCCCCTCATGCCAGGAATACTCTGTCTCCTTAGATCTGCCTTCTGTCTTCCTTCAAGTGCAAGCTAAAATCTTAATTCTAGTAACTTCTCTCCATTGGTTATTTCCAATTTATCTTGCATGTAACTTGTTGGTACATAGTTGTTTGTATATTGTCTGCTCCATTAGACCTCCTTGGTAGTAGAGACTCTCTCTACTTTTGTATTCCCAGTGTTTAGCACAGTGTCTGCTACATATACACTTAATGAGTTTTTATTGACTGACTCTATTGTATTATCTTAGTATGGTAATATGTATAAGACTTAGGTTTGGGAGAACAGTGTTTTTTATGGAACATTTTGCAAAAAATCTAAAACTAAAACTTTTTTCCACCCAAAAAAACAGAGGTGATCTCTCATTCAAGTGATACACTCATTCAGAAAGAAAATCAATCCAGAATGTCAGGAGAGTGAATAACTCAGTGAATCAATTTGAAGCTGTCATGTGTCAAGAAAGATTCAAATGATGGTAGAAATTTGGTAGAGTCTTCTTGTAGGGTAACATTACTCTGAAGGCTTCAGCCATGTGCCACCAGAGGTCTACAATTCCATACCTCTGCACCTGTGGCCTCTGTTTTCAATCCAGTCAATTTACTTGGACCTTTACCTTTTCTTTCTCTTGTGTTTTAGCCTGCACATTTACTTCTTCCTTCATGTGGCTCTCATGGCAGGGGGAAACAGACAGCATGGTGCTAAGATACATTTAACTTTGTAAAGAATAGTATAGACTTCCATAGTGATAGAGGATTTGTTGTTCTTGATATTTGGAAATACTGCTGTTGTGAGATAAAATTGTTGCTCCAGATTACTTATCTTTTAAAGGAAGATAATTTTCATTTGATGAACTAACACATAAACATATTCTACATTGTTCTACTGTATTTTTGTGTTTACTCTCATTGTATTTATTCCTTAGGCTCAATTTTGAGGAAGAAGTAAAATTATTTTCCTCAGCATCCTTTATGGACTGCTATTGTCAATATTAACAGGCATGTGGAAGGTAACGTTTTAGAGCTGGACGAGGCCTTTATTTTTTATCCTTAGCACTTCAACTACCTTACTATCATGCACTCTAAACTCCGGCCAAACTAAGTCCAGTTTAATTTTCCACAAATATATTTTGTGCTTTCTTGCCTCATGCCATTCCCTAGCTCTAGTCCTTTTTATCTTTGTCTTTACCTCCATTTGAGTTCCTACTAAATCTTCAGTGCTAGGTCAAGTGTTCCCATCTTCTTGACGGTTTCCCTGATCTTTTAATCCATCATGCATCTAGCCTAGGTTGACAAAGACTAAGTAATTTGACTTGGGGTATGTGCTCTGGTTAAGATTGCTTAATAGATATTAAATGCTATAGGGGTGTTAATACTTAGGTGGATTTATAGTTAGCTGAATGATGGAACCCTGAGAATGTTAATGGAATGAATTCAGCTTAAAATGTTCATATAGCTGAATGTGGAGGAGAGTAATGGAGAGGGATGTAGGGGTCAATGTTAAAAACCTTAAACGTTAGTGTTTGTTTTGTAAACAGTGGAGAATTGCTGAAAAGTTTTTTGAAAAAGAGGGCTGAAGTATGTGAAGTAGTGTGTTAGTGACATTACTCTAACAACATGTAGAATATATTCATTGGGTGAAAGGCTAGAGAGGCAGAGGCACTGGATAAATCACAGCATGATTTTAATAACTCATTGGAGATAGTGGGAAAGGAGGAGGTGAACTCAAGAATGACTTCCAAGCGAAGGTTATTGAGACAGTAAAAATAGAGAAATTAAGAGGTACTTGAATTTGAGATGTAGGCAGAATATCCAGGTCTGTTTTTGTATGTCCTGTGAGGTAAGATTGGTTTTTACATTTTTAAATACCATAAAACTTTATTTAAAAATGTAAAATTCATTAGTAGTTCTGTAGTTTGCTGATCCCTGGGGCAAATAACAATTAATGACTGAATTTCAGGAGAGAAAACCAAGGTTAGCATTATAGCATTATAGGTCATAATTTCAACAGTGAGGATAGATGAGATCTTAGAAAGAGGGAGAGTAGAGAGTGAACAGAGCTGAGAACTTGAGCCATGGCTTATGCTTACATTTTTAGTGGAGAAGAAATAGGAGATGTTAGAACTAGAACTTGTGACTATAAGGTCACAACACAAAGTAGGCTTGTCATTGCAATTCTACTCTATTAATTTAATTCCTAAGAGAATACAGTAATGCTAAATAAATTTAAAAAATTTTCTATAGTTTTCATAGTATTACAAAGTCATAGGGGCAGCTAGGTGGTGCAGTGGATAGAGTACCAGTGCAGCAGGAGGACCTGAGTTCAAATCTCACCTCAGACACTTGACACTTATTAGATGTATGACCTTGGGCAAGTCACTCAACCCCAATTGCCTCATCCTGGGTCATCTCTAGTCATCCTGATGAATATCTGGTCACTGGATTCAGATGCCTCTGGAGGAGAAGTGAGGCTGGTGACCTGCACCGTCCTTCCTCATTCAAAAAAAACAAAGTCAAGTGCAAGTTATGTCATCATTTCTCTGATGGCAAGGTCTTCTTAGGCAATGAAAGACGAACACACAGAAAGTTATAATTTCATGGTAATTAATGTTTAAAAATCCAGTTTATTTGGTGAGCACCAAAATATTAAATCCATAGGCCTTTTGCTTTTAGTTGGTTTTGATGAAATTTAGAACCAAGAACCTAATGATTTTCATTTTTTTAACACTTTATTCCTTTTGTCTTACAGTGTTGGATGATGAAGATAGCAACAATATCACTGTAGGATCCCTTGTCACAGTACTGGTCAAATTGACAAGGCAGACAATGGCCGTGAGTCATTCTTTGTTGCTTTGCTTAGCTAATCTAAAAATGTGGACTGTATTCTCTTTTGTTAGATTTACTTTGATTTCATTGATATGTTTCATTGGTATTCATTTTCTCAGTGATGCAAGTTGCAGCAGTTCATCCTTTCTCCCCTCTCCGGACCCCCCAACCTAGTAGAGAATTTCATGAGTTGCTGTGGCCATATATCACCTGGGGACACAATCACATGGCAGACTTAAGACTCATCTGGTCCCTTGCTGAAAACCTTTCCATATTATTTGTGTTCCACTAGTGTGTAGCATTTAAGAACTCCAAGTTTTACATTCATCAGACAATGAGACATTAGATTTAGTCTTTAGTGGCAGTAATTGACTTTAACTAGATGAACTTGTAAAAACTAGAGGATTTTCCAAATGTCAAAACTGTTACGTTTTCCTTTAGAGTGATATATTTAATTTTATCCATTTTGCTGGTTGCTCTGCAGATTTTGTTTAGTTTTCAAAGATGTTTTCACCAAAATATCCTTTTGGCATAACTTAGTTTTTGATATATGGTGATTTGCTAAATAACTCCCTTGAGAGGGGTGAACCAGCCAAAGTTGAAAAAATGGAGCAGGTCAAAGCTCTCGTCAGTCAGTAATAGGATCAGGCCTATGAATAAATTATTCTGTGAAGTTTGAATTCATTCCAGGGGCTACAGATTCCTATCCTCTGGTCTAGCTTAACGTGTGGGTTAGGATACAGATCTTTCCCTTTCTCCACTCCTGAGAGTTTTGCTGTTAAGTATTTTTATATTTTTTGCTACTTGAACCAGTTTAGATGAGAAAGAAATTCAGGTATTCTGCCCCTCGCCACCCTTCCTTGTTTGTATAAATTCTTCCTTGTGCACTCCATTTATGTGAAATAATTTTCCCCATTCTTTCTCTTTTCTGTCCCTGCCCCATGTCCTCCCTCTTTCCCACTTTTCCATTCTACTTTTGAGATTATCATATTTGTGTCCTCTTGACTAAGTAGACTCCCTCCAACAGTTGTAGTAATAAGGGTGTTACAAGTATCATCTTCTCATATAGGAATGTAAATAGCTTAACCTTGTTTAGTGCCTTATAATTTCCAACTCATGTTTTCTTTTTTATGCTTCTCCTGAGTCTTGTTTTTGAATGTCAGATTTTCTATTGAGTTCTCATCTTTTCATCATGGATTGTTTGAAAGTCCTCTATTTCATTAAATATCCATTTTTTTTGCCTTGTAGGATTATACTTAGTTTTGCTGGGTCGATTTATTCATGGCTGTAATCCTAGTTCCTTTTGCCTTTTGGAATATCATATTCCAAGTTTTCCCATCTTTTGGTGTGTAAGGTGCTAAATCTTGTGTGATCCTGACTATATCTCCATTTGAATTAGTTCTTTCTGGCTGCTTGCAGTATTTTTTCTTTGACCTGGGAGTCCTGGAATTTGGCCATAATATTTTCAGGAGTTTTCATTTTGAGATTTCGTTTGGGAAGTGACTGGTAGATTTTTTCAATATGTACTTTGCTGTCTGGTTCTAAGATATCTGGGCAGTTTTCCTTTATAATTTCTTGAAATATGAAATGTAGGCTTTTTTTTTATTGCGGCTTTCAGGTAGTACAATAATTCTTAAATGATCTCTCCTTGATTTATTTTCCATCTGTTTTTTCTGATGAGATATTTCTCATTTTCTTAAAAGTTTTCAGCCTTTTGACTTTTATTTTTTCTTGATGTCTCATGGAGTCAGTAGGTTCCATTTGCCCAGTTCTAATTTTTAAGGAGTTATTTTCTTCAGGGAAATTTTGTCCTTTTACCATCTGACCAATTCTGATTTTTAATGTTACTTTCGTCAGTATTTGTTCATCTTTTTCAAGCTGTTAATTGATTTGAAAAAATATTTTATTTTTCCCCAATTATACATAAAAAATTTTTTAACATTTGTCATCTTTTTTAACCTTTTAAGTTCCAAATTATCTTTCTTTCCCTCTTCTGCCATCTCTCTGATATGGTAAGCAATATGATAAAGGTTATATGTGTGCAGTCATCATGTAAACCATTTCTGTATTAGTAATTTTGTGTAAGAAGACTTGAACAAAAAAAAAGAAAGTAAAAAATAGTATTCAGACGTTATCTCTGGAGGTGGATAGCATTTTTTTCATCATGAGTCTTTTGGGATTGTCTTAAATCATTGTATTGCTGAGACGAGCTAAGTCATTCACAGTTGATCATCCTATAGCTTTGCTGTTAGCATGTACAATGTTCTAGTTCTGTTCACTTCACTTGTGTCAGTTCATGTTTCAAGTTTTTCTGAAGTCATCCTGGTTGTCATTATTTTAAGGGCAATAATATTCCATTACCACCATATACTGCTACTTGTTAAGCCATTTCCCTGTTGATGGGCATCCCTTCAATTTCCTAATGGATTTTTAAAGTAAATTTTTTTTGCTCCTTTTTAATTTGTTTCTTCTATTGGACTGGGTCCAATCTGTATTTTTCTTTGAGACATAATTGTAAATATTATCAAGTCATTGTTTTCTGTGTATGTATCTTGAACTCCTTGTCACTATAGTAGATTTTTATGGTTGAGTTTTTTTTTGTTTGTTTGTTTTGTGTTTTTTTGCTTTCGTTTGTTTATTTTGTAGCCCACTTTAAACTTAACATTGTATTGGGCTGCGCTCACCTGTGAGGGTTTGTGTGGGATGTGTAGCCTGAAGTGGTTTGTTTTTTTTTAATGTCCTTCTATTGCTTTCAGTAGAAAGGAGTCTAAGCTTTTATGTGCTTCCAAAGTGGTGTGATGTGTTAAGAGGTCTGTTCACTACTTTCCTGGTTTATACTCTGCAAATTCCTGACGTGGTTTAGGTCTGTTGAGTTTCTGTAGAGTGCTACTGTACTCAGTCGTAGTTGGTTGGCTGGAAGGTTCTGCCAATTCAGAGTGATTGACTCCCCTTTGGTTTGGTCTCCTGACCTAATTTATTCCATTGCAGTCTTATGTGTGGGAATAAAGGTTAGAACTGAGTTCCTCTTCTGCTCTTGGGCTCAGAGCTGCATTGCTATAGTTCTGGAACTTGTTCCTTGTCCCATATGTAGGTAGGTCCACTGCTTCCTAGCAACCATGAATACTTTGCTCTGAGACTGTGACCTGGAACTCAGTAATGGGCTACATAGGTGTCAGATGGCATTTGTTCCTGTGCCCAGTGGTATTTCCTTCTGCTGCAGCTGCTGCCCCTATAGCCTGCTGCTGCTGCTTTCACCTCTTGTGGCGTTGCTTCAATATGCTCAGGGCTAGCCCTACCCCAGTGTCAATAGGCCTCTCTTAATCTGCCATGGGCTGTAAAAATAACTCACTGTGACTTTTTCTTGACTTTCCTGATCAGAATTTAGTTTGGCATGTTTTCTAGGTTATTGAGGGTGGGGGTGGGAGTAGGGGAGGTAGAGGAGGAGGATGCATCGGGAGAGCTAGGTGAACTGTTATAGAGAAACATGAGTTGGGGGGTAAGAGGGAACAGTATTATTATAGCGGATAGTGGAGATAAAGCTCAGACCTTAGTTCTGAGCACAGAAAGGGCCCATCTAGCCCCTACTACTTGACATTTCTTATCTAAGGAAAGTTATGATGCTGTGTATAATTTCTTCTTCAGCTAGGTACAGCTTGGAAAAATTGATGTCTATATTATTGGACTATTTACTTACCTATCATAATAAATCAGTTAGAAAAAGGAAGGTACTTTTTGGTGAGAAAAATGTTCTCAGTTCCTTTTGTTCCCATTTATAAAGAGACTTTTGGTGTTTTGGCCACATCATAGGCATTTAATATGTGCTTTGATTTTGATGATTGATTGATTTGATCAACAATAAGTCGTTTTACTACTAGATATTATATAAGCTAGTAAAATGTGATTATGCCATTTAGTGAGTCCTTAGCAAATATTTTCCTAAATCCCGGTATGTTCAGGTTGCTGGTCCTCAGGTCTTAAACTAATATGTTGGGGATACTTACTGAAGCTTAAGAGACAATTAATTGCTAGACTATCTGGCATAATTACTACCTCCCATCAAAAGATAAAAAGAGTATTTATATACGAAAAGCACTTTGGATTTCTTGAAAAAAGGAAGAAGGCAAATAAAGGTTAAAGGTAATCATGAAGATAAAATTGCTATTTTCAGTTACATAAAATTGAAAAACTTTTGCATGAACAAAATCAATGCAACTATGAGGGAACCTTTTAATTGGAAAAAAAATCTTTGCATCAGATATCTCTGATAAAGATTTAAAATTCAAGACATATAATAGAAATATGAGAGACCAAGAGACATTCTCTGATGAATAAGTGGTCGAAGAATATAAGCACATCAAAAGAGAAATTACAAACTGTTAACAGCTATATGAAAGACTGTTCCCAGTCACTCATAAGAAAAATGAAAATCAGAACAGCTCTTTGGTGTCATCTTAATCCAACAAATTGACTAAGGTAAAAGATGGGAAATAATGAATCTTCTGGAGACTACAGAAAGCCAGGCATGCTAATTTACTGTTTCTGGGGCATTAGTTGGCCCAAACATTTTGGCAAACAGTAAAAATAAAAAAGGACTTGAGAAATACACTACTAGGCATCATCCTTTGCTCCCATCTCTACCCTCCTTCCCCCTGCCCCCCCAGTGGTGAGTGGGAAAGAAAATAAATGTTTGGTGATTGAAAAAGACTTAATTAGAAAAAGAAATTAAGCTAATAAAAATTTTGAAAATGTAAAAAAAAAAACAGTATAGATAGCTCTTTGCTTTATGTAAGTGTGCATTATGCAGATTTGACCATGTACATAAGAAATTCTGAAAGAAATCTGCATTCCAAAAAAACGACCTATGCTAACTTTGTGCTCATGCTCTCTCTCTGTCTGACTCAATCTCTTTTTCTCCCTCTCTCCTCTCTTGCCCCTTGGCTTGACAATCTAAGGCCCTCCCCCCTGCAAAAAAACAAACTTAAAAAAATCCTCTAAGTGAAAGAAGAATATATTTATAGAGAGACTGCCATCACCATTGCTGTTGACCAAGGGCTTGACTTGAGACCTTTAGTGTCCTTTCTGGCCCCAACATGTCTGTCTTCTGTATACTTTGTGTACTGCTTGTTTGTCTCCAGCCCCCGTGTATTGTCCGTCCTTTCCTGTCTTTGCCCATTCTGGTCTTTTATGTATCTACCCTCTATATGTTCCTCCTCTTGGTTCTGACCAAGTGGTCCCCACCCCCCAATCATGGCTGGTCCTGGCCCTCATGTGGCTGTCCTCCCTTTTTCCTCCCCCTCCCACATTCTTCCTCTTGCTTCTCCGTCCCTGGCCCCAACATGCCCTTGAACCATGTCCTGGCCTACCTCCATAGGCATGCAGGCTCCTTTCTGTCTTCCTCCTTCTTTTCAGCCACATTCGTGGGCAAATTTGTATGCAAAAATTGTTTTATGTAGAAATCTGCAGAACCAGTCCACTTAAAGCAGGAACTCTCTGTATATTATCAATTTGAAATCCATCTTCCTAAATTAGCTTATTTTCTGAATAGCAGTATTTTCTAATAGAAATCTGAGTAGAATGAAGTTCAGATTAAAAAAAGGTAAATTCAAAAAGACTTTTCAGATTGATTGTTGTACTGAAATTTTGCTGTAATTAATACTGGGCCTGTTACTCTTGAGTATCTTAGCTGAATTATATCAGAGAGGACATTAAAGCTATAAAAGCCACACTTATTCCATGTCTTTGCAGACTGGAGTCTCCTTCTTATTAGGATTAAAATTCTATTATTATGGACCCTGAATCACCTTGGTCTTCTTTAGTTGATCTAGTTAGAAAACAGTAATATTTTAAAGATGCAGTCAGTTTGAAGTAATCCATTTTTATACACTTTTGAAATGATGATTTAGCTGAATAAACTATTTTAAGCTCATTATAGTTTTAAATTTCAGAAAATAATGCTACTAATAGTTTGGTTTTATTGTCTTTTCTTTGGTCTGGATCTGTGATTTCATTGTTGTAAAGAATACTTGGTGAGGAAACTTCCTTTAAAAATGATGATCAGCAGTTCTGAACTTTATAGCCTTATTATAGACTCCTTTGACAGCTCCTGAAGCTTTGATCACTTCTCGGTGTTTTTCAGTGCATAAGATAAAATATAAGAATTACAAAGGAAATAATTATCTTGTAATAAAATGGTGAAGATATTTTAAAAAATTCAAATTCATGAACCCTAGGTTAAGAACCCCACTGCCTAAGAGAGAGTTGCCTGGGGCATTGAGAGATTAAGTAATTTGTCCAAAGTCACAGCTAGTATGTAAGAGAACAGAGACTTAACCCAATCTTCCTGACTCCAAAGCCTGGCTTTTAACAGTCTTTCAAGTTTTAATAAGCATAGAAAAATTCATGTTTTAACTCTTGGGAGTTATGCTAAAATAAAATTTAAAATGGAACATTTTATATGTTCAGTTAAAGACATTAAGAATTGCAGTGAAATGTGAATTAACTGTTCTTTGTTATTGTACTTTTCATTCAAGGAATTCATATTGGTTCTACACATCTAAAAACTTTCAAAGTAGATATGATAGATTATAAGCAATGTAGGAGTATTTTTGCAATTAGATAAAGTGTTTTTGAGGGGTTCTGGTTTACTCACCTAAACAGAATAGCAAATATCAAAAACACCTTTTATTGATATTGTTTTGTTGTAAGAATGCTTTGTTATTTGGTAGTAAATTTGCCAGTTGTCCTAATGTTTTTCTTTTTCCCTTTTTCTTCCCTCAGGAAGTATTTGAAAAGGAACAGTCTATCTGTGCTGCAGAAGAGCAGCTGGCAGAAGATGGGGCAAGTTAATTAAGAACTTGGGCTCTCATGATAATACCTGCACTAATTGGTTGAAGAAATAGTTTTTTGTTTGGGGAACTGATTGACTTGTTCATGTAGATTTTAGAAAGTTTAAAAAATTATTATAGCCATTTTATTCTAAAACATACTTATTTACCTTCTAAAACATATCCAGTACCACAGTTCTCAGTTTGTATATGTGTAATTAAGATAATTGGATACAAAATTAATTGTAGGTATATTTATTTTTAATGTGCTATACTTTGCACTTACCCTTTTTTTGGTGTATTATATAGCAAGGTGATGCCAACAAAAATAAGACTAAAGGATGGCAGCAGAAGAGTAAAGGACCTAAGAAAACTGCTAAATCAAAAAAAAAGAAACCTTTGAAAAAAAAGGCAGCCCCGGTACCATTGCCCCAGACAAAGCAGCCGAAGCAAAAGCAGGCAAATGGAGTTGTTGGGAGTGTAAGTATTCTCTGTGCAGTTAAATTGTCTTTTTTTTTTATTGTTCTATTAAGCAAATCAGGAAAAGACTCCAAAGTCATAGCTGATGAGCAAGTTAATAATTTTGTACCTCTCCCCCTATCCTCCTACCTTTCTACTAAAATTGATTGCATTTGGGAGAGGGTTGGCTTAGTATTTTGTCACAGCTTGCTAAAAAAATAAACATACTGTGTGTGTGTATCTGTATTATATATGTGTGTATATATGTGTATGTGTGTATTTTTATGTGTATTTGTTTTGTCATTACTATAGAGTACTTAAAATTTTGGGGGGTGATGATGGAGCCAAGATGGCAGAGGAAAGGGAGCATTCTTGATGAACTCTCCCAGTATTCCCATTTAAACAACTTTAAAATAATGCATCAGATCAAATTCTAAAGTGGCATAACTAACAAAGGTATGGGACATTTTTCCAGCTCAGGACAACTTGGGAGGTCAGAAGGAGAGTCTCTGATACTGAGGTGGGGGCTGGACAGGAGCTTAGTGCACTCTAGGTGTGGGACTTGGAGGAGGTAGTGACAGCAGCAGTAGCATTAGAACCAGGAACTCTTGATATTCAGCAACGGTAAGGCTGTTGAACACTTAGTCAGAGATTCCATAGGAGCCCTTTGCTAGTAGAGACACAGGACCAGGCAACTCCATTGCCCATTACCTAGTTTTGGGTTTTAGTTCTAGGGCAGAGAGGGTTGCTTGTAGTTGCAAGAGAACAGGGACATTATGTGGGTAAGGACTAGAGTTCAGACCAAGTAACCACGACTGTACTGAAAACTTACGAGCCCTCACAGAACTAACTTTGAATTTGGGTTTAGTGATGAGTCAGCATATCTCTCTCATCAGGAGCTAGCCTCACTAATTGGAGAGAGGGTAGATGCAGGATAATAGGTTGTTATCTTCTATGGGAGAAGTAAATACTTACACTGACAAAATGGCGGATTCTCAAAGTAATAAGTATGAAATGCAGATAACACAAAACTAGCATGGAAAAGCCAGAAGCTTAGAGCAGTGACCCTTTTCCACCTCCTGCCTCCACCTCTTATGGGCAGAATCCAACTCTGACATGAAATTCTTACACAAGAAATAGGCTCCGGAAAAAAATGAACCCCCTCCCCCCCACAAAAAAGAGTGACCAAAAAAAATCTGTTATAGTGACATAAACTGAAAATGCAAACTCAGAAGACAATGACATGAAAATGTCTACCAGCAAAGCCTCAAAGAAAACTACAGATTGTACATAATCCAACAAAAATTCCTATAAGAACTAAATAAGGTTTATTTCTTTTATCAGCTGGCCAATTATGATTTTTACAGAGTTTCTTTAATGTTTTTGTGCCTTTTTTTAAACCAATGTGTTCTCCTTTCATAATTTTCTTGCATAAGTCTTATTTCTTTTCCAAATTTATCCTTAACTGCTATTAACTGATTTTAAAAATCATTTTTTGCTTATTTTCTCACAAAGGAAACTTGGGAATAGAGGATATTGAAGGGAAAGATGGGAAGGGATTAAGAGAAAAGGGACAGGGGTGATAAGAGGGAGGGCAGATTGAGGGAGACAGTGGTCAGAATCAAAACAAACTTTTGAGGAAGTACAGGGTTAAAGAAAAAGGATAAAAAGAAAATAGGATGGAGGGAAATACAGAGTTGGCAGTCATAACCATGACTGTGAATGGGACAAACTCACCCATAAAACAAGCAGATAGCAGAATGGATGAGAATTGAGATTTCCAACAATATATTGTTTATAAGAAACAGTGAAACAGGAAGACAGAAGTTAAAATAAAGGACTGGAGCAGGTTTTACCGTGCTTCAGCTGAATAAAAAAAGCAGGGGTAGCAATTATGATCTCAGACAAAGCAAAAGGAAAAATAGATCTAATTAAAAGATAACCAAGGAAACTACATTTTGTTAAAAATTAATTGAAATAATATCAATACTAAACATACATGTACCAAATGATATAGCATCCAGTTTCTTAAAGGAAAAATTATAGGAAGAAATAGTAAAATTATACAAGTGCAGGATCTCAGTTTGCCTCTCTGAGAACTAGATAAATCTAACCATAAAATAAATAAGAAAGAACTTAAGAAGATGAATTGGATTTTTGGAAAGCTAGATATGAAAGACCTGGAGGAAACTGAATGAGAATAGACAGAAATATGCCTCTTTCTCAGCTATCTATGAAACATTTTAAAAAATTGACCATGTATTGGGGGATAAAAACCTCACAAACAAATGCAGAAATATTAAATATTGGACCATAGTGCAATAAAAATTGCATTAAATAAAAGGCCTTGGAAGCATAGATTAAAAATTAGAAACTAGGCAATCAGATCTTAAAGAATGAGTGGATCAAAGAATGAATCATAGAAACAAATTCCAGAGAGAGAACTGATGAACTCTTGAGTGTATATTGTAGCACATTTTCTTTCACTTTATTTTTCATTATTTTTTTATCATGGCTAATATGAAAATATGTTTTGCATTACTTCACATGTATAATATGTATCGTATTGTTTGCCTTCTTAATGGATGGGGGAGAGAATTTGGAACTGAAAAAAATAATTTTAAAACATAATTTAAAAAGTTTTTGTTGATACATTTTATTTCTTTCCACACCTGTCTCTTTTCCTCCTCCCACCCCCCCCCCTTACAACAACCATAGTGTACTTTAATTGTAAAAATAATTTTTTTTTAAGGATGAGAAATGTATTGCCCACTAGAATCATAATCTTGGAGCATGGATGCATCCTTGCATTTTAAGTCTTTTAGCAGAATGCAAAACTCTTGTAGTTCCTACCAAATGGGAAGGGGCTTTGAATTTGGGTTTAGTGGTGAGTCAGTATATCTCTCATCAGGAACTAGCCTCACTAACTGGAGAGAGGCTAGATGCAGGATGGTAGGTTGTCATCTCTGTGGGAGAAGTAAAAACCCACTTTGACAAAATGGTAGATTCTTAAAGTAATGAGTATGAAATGCAGATAACACAAAATTAACAATGCAGAAGTATTTAATATTTAGTATTTTGAAGCATAAGTCTTAAAACCTTTAAATGAAAATTTTAGGTTAGCATTTCATTTTAAACAGACTTTAGGAAGCCTTTTCCTTAAACTACTCAGATAACACTGTCTCACCTAAATAATTTTCTATGAGAAGTAATATTTTCATAATTCATTTCAATAAAACTTTATTAAGCATCTGTTCATTATTCTTGTTTTGCATATAGAAAAACAAAAACAAACTAAGGTATGTTTTCATGGAGTTTTCTGCCTGTGGCAGTTAAGCTGTGATTACTTAGCCTGGATATAACATTTTTTCCCTGAGCCTTTCTGGTCCCAGGTAATTAAATGTTTTTCTGTGGCTTCGTTTTCTTATAGGAAACTGCTATAAAAGAAGAAGACGATGATGTATCTGACAAAGGCAGTGACTCTGAGGAAGAAGAAACAAATAGGGACTCCCAAAGTGAAAAAGATGATGGAAGCGAGAGAGACTCTGACAGAGAACAGGATGAAAAACAAAACAAAGACGATGAAGCAGTAAGCCTTTGTATTATGAGCTTATTAGATTTCTGAACTGTACCTCTGTTCATTCACCCTCAGCATTAAAAATAAAACTCTATATCCTTTTAATAGTATCAGTATATTATCTGGTTTTTTTTTTTTACTTCATAAGGAGGAATTTTTAGTCAAGGTCAGAAAGCAAGTTGGGCCACAGTCTGCTAATAGATCTTATTCTTCATTCCTTAACTCCTTTAACCACTAGACCAGTGTTTACCAAAAAAAAAAAAAAAGATGATAGCCACTGTGCCTTCTCTGTTACTAGTAGTAGTGAAATTTTCCAGATGACCAGAAGTGCATTGTGAACTAGAAAGTCCTATACCTTGGAATTTTCCTTAGTCTTTATCCTAGTCCTGATTGAATTAGTAAGAGGAAAGTTGATAATGCTTCTGAGAAGAGTAGAGGGCATTGAATGGATAGTCCACCACAAATAATCCACAATAAATGTTCTGTACTGAGCACTATTGATTCAATATTAACAGTTCAGTTCAAACAAAAATTGTGTATTTTGTACAGAGCACTATGGGAGAGGGAAATGGCAGGGTTGGAAAATTTAGATACGTGGTGCTACACATCTAGTTGGGTTATACAGCACAACTAAAATATAAAAATACATGTGATAATTTTAATTATAGTGTTGTGTTGGATTTAAGGAAAAAATTCATTACTCAATAAAAGGATCAGGAATTTGTTAAAGGAATTTGTCAAGCAGGCAGGGCAGGACATTTTAGGTCTAGCAAATAATATAAGCAAGTGCTTGTGCTTGAGGAAAGTCTATGTCTTAGAGAGGGGATGGCAAACTTTAGCTTTTAGAATTAAGTGCATGAAGGGCAACAGTATTAAAAAATAAGAAAAATATATGTAGTATGCATCAGAACTTTATTTGGTGGGCATTTAGAAGATCCGGTTTAGCGATTTGAACAAGAAGTGTGCCGGTATGATATTTAGTCATAAGATTATTAATGGATAGATCAGATGAGAGAAATAGTACAGGTAGAAATACCACTTAGAAAGCTATTGCAATCATTGAAGAAGGTGGTTAAGCGGTAGGATAGTACGGTGGGAAGAGCGCTAGACTTGTAATCAGAAAGAAATGAAGGCTACTCCTGTCTTTGACTCATATTTAGGACCATGGGTGAGTCAACTTCTTAGTCTTAGTTTCCTTATTTCTAAAATGAAGGATAATCATAGCTCCTTGTGAGGAACAAATGAGATAATACAGTTTAAACTCATAAAGCTTTAACCTACAGTAAAGTTTTTGGGACACTGTGTATATGTAACTCATTTTACAAACTTTAGAGTGATATATAAATGTTAGCCAATATTGAAGACTCTGCTAGGGTAGTGGTAATACATATAGGGAGGGAGGGCAGGAAGGCATAGATTCAGGATGTACTTGAAAGGACTTGATAACTATTTGGAGGAGTAGAGATAAGAGGCAAATCAAAGATAACACTAACATTTCCTGCATTAGGAGATTGTTGTATAAATGATGGTACTATTGACAAGTAATGGTGAAGTAAGAAGATAAATGGGTTTTGGATAGGTTGACTTTTCAGTACATCTAGAGCAACCTTGGTTTTTTTAAATCAAGAGAAGACAAAGTGTTTAGGTAGGGGATGTGATGTATAGTGTCAGATTGAGGACAGTAATGACTGGTCATTAAATTTGGTTATTGTGAAGTCACTAGTCTTTGAGATTAAGCTGGATTGATTGCAAGAAGTTAACAAGGTAGGTAGTATCAGAGTGGAAGTATTGGATGTAGGCTGCCTTTTGAAGATGTTTTTCTATTGATGGTGGGGTGGGCAGGGGTGGAGAATGGTAGGGAAGTAGAAAAAATGGAGAGTAATTATATGAGGTAAAATGATCAAGGGAAGAATTGGGATTTAGGATTGGGTAGACCCACGCTTATTTGTGGCATATGGGAAAAAGCCAGTGCAGAGAGAAAGATTGCACATGCATGAGTGAAAGAGAATGAGAAGAGAGTTTAAGGTTAAGAGGGAAGGGATCCAAAGACATAAGTAAAAGCATTATCCTTGGCATTAAATTGTAAGAAAACCTCTTTTGAGACTTGAGGAAAAAAGATGATCCTTAGTGCCTTCAGTCTTCTCAGGAAAGTAGAGGCTAGGTCCGTTGTTGTGAGGGTAAGAGGTGATCAGGGACTTGAGAGAAATGCTTTAGCACTGGCACTATAGGGAATATCATAGAAATTTTTTCATTCTAATACATTTAAATACTCAGGCAATAATAAGGGCCCAGCTGCAAGGTTATACCTATAATTTATAGTGGTTGAAATCAACTTGCTTTTTGTGACTTTGTTAGCAGTGACATTATTAGCAGTAATGCAGTAGCAGAGAAATTGGCTGATAGAGGGTCCCAGGGTTGGGAATTAAAAGATTGGGAGTGTTGGAAGGTTGGGGGTAGGTTTGAGTGAGAGTTTCTTGGGTGGTGACTACAACAGTGCAGTAATGGCAGAGTAAAGCTTCTGAGCTATATGTATATGGAGACAAATGGAGCTATAACAGTGGAGTGACTAAAAAATTAGGAAAAGGTCAAGTGACAGATAAGGTCCATTGAGAGTGAAAAAGTGTAAGTTTAATGTGATGGAGGGATGTGACAGATGGAAAAATAAGGGTTATGGGTTGAAGAGTGGAATTTGAGCATACAGAAACTTAGGGCTAGTACAATTCCATGGGTATGCTGTGTCTGTGCCTTGTCTTAAGACTCTGTGGAGTGAAGAAAGGTGATTGTTGAGGTTGAAGAATGTTGTGGACAGGGATTAGAGGGGTTGTCTGTATGAATGTTAAAACTAGTAAGTTACAAGTAGAAAATGGAAGAAAGAGACCATGAATATATGAGAAAGTCATTTAAATTGAGTGAATGACCTGGAAAATAGTAGAGGATAGTAACAAAAATGATGAGAAGATTATCTGTTGTATACACTTTGAAAGAGAAAAGATTATTGAGGGATATAAAGAGAAGTTGGGAGCAAGGAGTATAATTATACCCGATATCTGTTATATACTAATGTTGAAGTTTAGGGGTACTGGGACCCTAAAAATAGCAACATGCAGGTTCTTCCTGAATGACTTCAACCCAAGCCTTCTTTCAGTCACAGCCAGGATTTATTATAACACCCCCTCAGGGTGGGTGTGATTCTAAAAACCTGTCATATTGGCCAGACTTAAGGAATCTGAGCACCTTAATGGAGGCAAGATGGATCTTATATACAGAAGACTGGAAACAGAGAAGGGGTCTATATGGAATTGAGGAATGGTGGTCTAGGGTGGGGCCAGGTGCAGACAGTGAAAGGACAGTTAATTAACTGGGAAGGGCTGATTGCCCCAGGTGTATGCCAGGGACCTGGACCACATTGGAAAGTCCAAGTCTTTTCCTTTTTGGGTTACAGATCCAAAGACATGGTCTTTTTCCTTTTAGGGGTTCAGATCCCATCCCCATCCCTAACATGAAACTACAGGTAATAGCACAACTGAAACATGGCCATGTAAAAATAGAAACTATTTTTCTATGATTTGTAAATGTGGAGTGGGGTTGTTTTAATTCTTAGGAAGAGGTAAAGCATATATTATGTAGGCCTCAAGAGTAGAATGACTTATTTAAGAGTACGTATTGTGTTAGCATCATTGCCTGATTTAAAAGTAAAATGATTTGTCATTTATTTGAATAGGAATGGCAAGAATTACAACAAAGTATACAGCGGAAAGAGAGAGCTCTGCTGGAAACCAAATCAAAGATAACACATCCTGTTTACAGTCTTTACTTTCCTGAGGTGAGTTGTATACAGACAGTTTTGTTCAAGATCATGATTTCCCCCCCTTTCCTTCAGTACCTTCGATCTAATAAATGAAACTTGGCAGGGAGATGTTACTCTGTGGGATTTCTCAGATAGCTCTTATACTTACTTTTGACTCACAGGATTCAGATCCTGTCTTCACATGCCTTAAGTGCCTTGGCCAAAATATGAGGGTAGTCATTTCTCAGGTGAAATTTCCCTTAGAGGCGTGGAAAGTTTAGGGGATAAATATTCTTAGTTTTGCTATGTGAATCTTATTTTGAAGCTGGCACGTAGCCAAAATTCATTTATAGTTAATGTGTCAACAGTTGGATCAGGCTATCTAATACTTTAAAAATTCAATGTTTATTTAGTTATGGAATGTCTCCTTGTATTCATGAAAGCATTGACCTCCATTAATGGATCCTCCTTGAACAAAATTCCTTTAGATGAAACTGCTCTGGGAGGAAAGTCTTGCTGAGGTTGTCACAGGGAGCACATTTCTCAAATCTTTAAAGGGGAGATAGAATCTATGTCTTGAAACATTTGTCTTATTTTAGTTCTGTCTCTAGAAGTGATGTTTCTGACAAAAATCTGACAATGGAATATACTCTTACTCTTTCAAGTGAAGTACAATACATAAAAAGTCTGTGCTAATTTATGGTTACCCTGAGGGTTCTGTACATGAGAGAACTCAGGTATTTTTTTCTTGGTGATCTTCAGTTTTATATAGTCATAAGTATAGTATATGTTTATATTAGGAAAATAACTACCTTAGTTTATGTTTTCATATGTCTTAGTCATGTGGAATTTTAGTATGAAATTAAAAAGTAGAGATAAATTAAGGTGATTTTTCTTTTGAAATCAGGTGATTATTTTGAAAGACTCCAATTTTAACCAGTTATTGGCTCTTGCATAATAAAACTGATCTAATGATAATTCTTGTGTTAATTTAAAAATCACAATCTTAATCTATTCCTAAAAAATTAGGTTAATTTTTCAGCATACATTTATTGAGTATTACTACATGCAAAGCACAGTCTTCAGTGAGCTTATAGTAGGGGAGATAAACCATGTGACTATACTGATAGGCAGTTAGGCACAATGTGGTGCATGCCATAACAGAAGAGCATGTGGAATTGAGAGAAGAACATGTGCTTCCAGTTGGGGGAAGGAATCAAGAATACTTAATGAAATGTAGCATTTTTGCTGAGCTTTGAAGGATGGGGAGGATTTAAACAGATATAGTGATGGGAGTGGGAGAACATTTCAGGTACTTGGGTCCTTCTGGATAGCTGAAGATTTACACCATTAAACGGAAGACTTAAAAAAAAAACACCACCAAAACACCTTTAATCATTTTAGAGGGAAGATCTGTTATTTTATTCCTAATTTTTTTAAACTGAAGATGCTGAACTTTTCTTGATGATTAAAGTTCTTTATGAACACCAGCTACTGAGCTATTTTATATACATTGATTCCCTTAAAACCTATTGAGCTTTATTCAGCTGTTTACTGCTATTCTTTAGGACACTTGATGACAGCACTTTTCTTGTGTCTGTTTATCTCACCCTGCTGTCAGCTGGAACTTCTTACTGCCATCTATGTGCCTTCCTGGAGCAATGTCCTTTTCCCCTGCTTTGGGTTAAAAAACCAGACAGTTAAAAAAAAACTTGTCAGATTGGTGTGTAGAGTAGGAGTAAGTATGGTGGTGGTGAGCAGACCCTTTTATCTTGAAGCTCGTGTGGTTGCCCTCCATCCTGCCTTTTCTAGTCTTCTTGTGTGCTTTTGCTTACAATGACTCTTCTTCCTGTAATAGATATACTCTAGCGCCTCTTCCTTCTTGAAGCTTTCCTTGACCTCAAAATGATTTCTCCATCAGTTTGTATTCTGAATCAAGTACGAGTTGGACTAGATGACTGAGGTCCGTTCCAACTCTGAAGTTCTATAGCTGTGATTTTTTTCTTAAACTGTAACACCTTTTCTTACTCAGTCCTCTGCACTTCTGCCTTGTATTAAAGTTATCTGTGTACAATTTTCCCATCCCTCACTAGACATTGCTAATCTTCCCCACCTTTCCTTCCCAGCAGCTAATTGTGCCTTTTCCCCTCTGAGATTACCTCTCACCTACTTTGTGTGTACTCATCTCTTGTATATCCAGTAATTAATGTGTTGTCTGCCTTATTATTATGTGAGCTCCTTGAGAGCAGGCATTGTATTGACCTTTCTTTGTATCCCAGTGCTCACTTAACATAGTGCCTGGCACATAGTAAGTGCTTAATAAATACTTTTTAATTGATTACATATTTTAGTTGCTCAGAGTCCTTTCGGCTTACTTTTTGGTTCTTGGTTCTCTGATAGGTGAACTTTCCACATAAGGGAACTGTATTTTTTTGTACTTTTTCTTTTATAAGTATTTGTCAATCATCTGATTATGATGTATTTCTAATATTAGACAATCCTCCTTCTAAATTCACCCAGTTAAATTGGTGTTAAATTTTTTATTGTTGCTTTATGTTTTTTACATTGTAGTCCCTTTCTGATGTACCTTCTCACTTTTCCCTTCCTCCATATGACTCTCCTTTTTAATGTAAAGTTGTTGGGTTTTTCCCTAATGATTTATAGAACTTTTCTTCTTCTTCACAGGAAAAACAAGAGTGGTGGTGGCTTTATATTGCAGATAGGAAGGAACAAACATTGATATCTATGCCATACCATGTGTGCACGTTAAAAGATATGGAAGAGGTAATTAATTGCATAATACCATTTCAGAATTTGTGACATATGTAGGTATATAGTAGCACTGTTCTTTTTCTTTCTGATTTTAAAACTTTATGTTCATTTCCCTTGCACCATCCACCAAATAATTTTTTCTCTAGAAATCTTTTGGTTTTTCCATGGAAGTGGAATGTTTTGCCTTCAGTTAAGATTTACATATGATTGATTATCAGAATTTAATAGCCAGAGTGTTTTTTTAACATTTGCTTTTCAAGATTTTTGCAGTTTGAATATTTTAATGCTAAAGAAAATATGATTTGATGTATTTCGCCTTTTCAGGAATTGTGTTGTCTACAAATTTGATAGGTTTTTTTCCCCCACTAATCTGTTACTCAGTATAAGCATTTTGTTTAAAAAAAAAAATGTTTTTCTCTCCTTTGAGTTACTTAAGAATGGAATCTGAGAGAATAAACAAGAAATACTTCTGTAGTGACACTTGTATTTCACATGATATATTTATCTTGATTAATGGACAGTTGTGACAAAAAATTTATTTAGGAATATAATTGTTTTCTACTGCCCCTACAATCTTCCTTCTTATATGTTCTCGCGAGGAAAAGTGTTCTTAGTTGGTCTTTGTAGAGAGCAGTAGGAATGAGGAGTAAAGTCTGGGGATGGTTTTGTTACTTCTCTAGTGTTAATTCTTCTTTGAAAAACAGCTTTCTCTCATTTTTTTAACTGAGTGGCAAGATATTTAAAATATTGCTATTTTGTTTAATTCTCAGAATAGCAGGCTAGCTCATTGGCTATACCTTGCTAATGCAATTATCAGTTTTAACTTTAATTTTGAGAAAGAGTGTGTGTGTGTGTGTGTGTGTGTGTGTGTGTGTGTGTGTGTGTGTGTGTGTATCTAGAATAAGGATTATGTACCGGTTTAAAGAGTTAAGTTAGTCATTTCTTATGGATAACATAAGATTTCCCATTTTTTAATCTGTTCTGATCTTAGTAAAAGTAATAACTAACATGTATATAGCACTCACTATGTACCAGGTACTGTAAATGCTTCATAATTATTGTCTCATTTGATCCTAACAACCTTGGGAGGCAGGTGCTATTATCCCCATTTTACAGGTGAGGAAACTGAGTCAAATAGGTTTATTGATTTTACCAGTTTCACCGAGCTAAGTAAGTGTCGAAGGCTGGCTTTGAACTCATGTCTTCCTGACTCCAGTTCCCAGCACTCTGTCCACCATGACATAATAGCCTATAGTCCCTGTGAAGTAGACCTGGATTGGACATAAAGAGTTTTGATGCATTGGACGCTCATTGCCTAGGGTCATAGGGCAGGGATAGAAGGGACCTTACGGATCATTTAGTGCAAGTTCTCTTTTCTCCTCACCCCCCCCCCCCCCCCCTTTTTTTAACAGACAAGAAAAATAGATTTTCTACCTGCCAGATTTTTACATTGTACACCAAAGACTTTTATCTTTCCACTTTAGTATGTCTGTTCCAAATATCTCTTCTAATTACCTTCTTTCCTACTTCCCAAACAAACTTATCCCAATTACTTTTTAGCATTTTCTGTTTGAGAGTTGTAATAAGTGTGTCTTGGTCATTCAGAACCTGTTTTACATTAATGATTGGAGCGACTCTTAACTTTGGTATAGTGCCCTGATTAGTAGACCTTTTACCTCCATGTATCATAGTTTGAAGGCATTTCTAAGGGTTTTTCCTAGTACTACTTTAATTTGAATAAAATGTAAATAGCGCTGCTGTGATATTTGATGTCCAAAGCAAACTGGTAAAGAAAGTTGTTAGCCTCTTACCATCTTTCACATCTCTAAGAAACTTTAAATGATTAGGAATAGTAAATAGCAAATCTTTTTGTACCTTATCAGTGCAAACATTGGTATAGCATTATTTTATTATTAAGAACCTTAATAATTGAATAGCATGGCTGTAAAAAAAAGGACTTATGTGTGCATTTGTTATTAGTCTTCCTGTTCTGCCTGCCGTCATGGAATTTGTTCTAGCTGTGTTGCATCATTGCTTCTCATATCAGTATCTACCATCAGAGGGTCGTCTTTTTTTCAGTTGGTCTATTATTAATTCCAGTATTCCCCTCTATAAGAACTTTCGGAGTGTCATTGCCTTCTATAAATAGTAAGGGTGTACCAAGGCTGTCTTCTTTGCTCTGCTGAGACTGCCTGATTGTTCCACAGAAATTCTTGGACCCTTTTGGTGGAGAATAGTATAAAGGTCCAAGAACGAGGGCTTTAAAACAACCAAAGCATTTTTTACATTGCCATGGATTACTAGCAGGTAGGGTTATACTGGGTTCAATCATTTTTGGAAACAGTAGCTTGCTTGCTGTTTCCAGGCAACTTAGGTCATTCTGATGTTGAGAAGTTTTCACACCCCTGGGTTTATGTTGATTAATTTCCAGTTTAACGTAGTTTCATTAATATCTTGTTCCTCCTTACCTTTACTATGATAGCTTATCACTTTACATTACCTTTTCCCCTTGTTTTCTGAGCTACTAGTATTTTCCTTTCCTTCTTGAGTTTGCCAGCCCTGCCTTGCTTTGCTATACTACATCTGTCCTAAACAATGTACTTTAAAACAACACATCCTCAAATTCCATATTGAAATGGCACAACTTGTAAAAATGACCACTAACTTGTAAAAATTAATCTTATAAACAAGAATAAATTAAGGAATACTAGGAAATTAGTCTTTTGAATTTTTTGTTTTCATGATTTTTGTATCTTTAAGAAAGTGATTGAAAATGGGGGACAGAACCAAGATAGCGGAGAGGAGGCAGAGACCTGTCTGAACTCTTCCCCCAAACCCCTCAAAATACCTGTAAAAATGACTAAACAAATTCTAGAGCAGCAGAAGCCACAAAATGACAGACTGAAGCAAATTTCCAGCTGAAGACAATCTGGAAGGATGACAGGAAGGGTTTGTCACACTAGACTTGGAGTGAAGGGCAGTCTAGTGTGAACTGCACCAGCACAGATGGGGACTGAATCACTGGCATCTGGGGCAGTTTCAAGATCTCTCAGCCTACAAATGCCAATGACAGCTTTGAAGGTCAGGGGAAGAGTCTCTCATCTAAGTGAGAGAGGAGCATGGTCTAGCCCCAGGGCAGTGGCAGCCACTGCTGTAGGGTGACTGCCTCTGGAGCTCTTGGCCTGCAGATGGTAGGGGAATTGAACTGCTGATTTGGGTCACAGTCCTGGGTTGGTGGTCCTGGGGCGATCAGGAGCGCTGGCATGGTGGATCTTGTGGTGGCAGTGGAGAGGGAATCCTCACAGTTCCAAGGCAGAAAAGAGTGCTTGTGGTTGCTCACAGATGAGAGCACAGGTCATGAGAGGAGTAAACACCTCTCCTTTGATAATGTCACTTTGGAAGAACTGAAAGTTTACAAGTCCTTAGAAATATCTCTGAAAACAACTGCACAAAACCCCTGAAGCTTGGGGCAGGACACCCTCTGCTTAACAAAGAACTCAAAAAGTCAAGTAATTGGCTGGGAAAATGAGCAAACAGGGGAAAAAAATCAGACTATAGACTCTTACTTTCTTGGTGAAAAGGTATTTACTTACATCCTTTGTGACAAAGAAGATCAAAACATAGAACCAGAAGAAGACAACAACATCAAAGCTGCTGCATGCAAAGCCTCCAAGAAAAATAAGAATTGGCTTCAGGCCATGAAAGAGCTCCAAAAAGATTTTGAAAGTCAAGTAAGAGACATAGAGGGAAAATTGGAAAGAGAAATGAGAATGATGCAAAAAAATTATGAAAAACAAGTCAACAGCTTACAAAAGGAGACCCACCCCCCCCAAAAGCTGAAGAAAGTTAAACCTTTAAAATTAACCCAAATGGCAAAAGAGATCCAAAAGCTCACTAAAAAAATAATTCCTTAAAAATTAGAATGGAGCAAATGGAAGCTAATGACTTTATGAGAAATCAAGAAATTATAAAACAAAACCAAAGGAATGAAAAAATAGCAGACAATGTGAAATGGTGCATTGGAAAAACAACTGACCTGGAAAATAGGTCCAGGAGAGATAGTTTAAAAATTATGGGACTACCTGAAAGCTATCTTGATCAAAAAAAAGAGCCTAGACATCCATCTTTTAAGAAATTATCAAGGAAAACTGCCCTGATAGTCTAGAACCAGAGGGTAAAATAGAAATAGAATCTACCAATCACCTCCTGAAAGAGATTCCCAGAAGGAAAACTCCTAGGAACTTTGTAGCCAAATCCCAGAGCTCTAAGGGCAAGGAGAAAATGTTGCAAGCAGCCAAAAAGAACAGTTCAAGTATTGTGGAAACACAATCAGGATGATACAAGATATAGCAGCTTCTACACTAAGGGATTGGGGGACTGGGAATATGATATTCTAGAGGTCAGAGGAGGTAAGAGGTAGGATTAAAACCAAGAATCACCTACCCAGTAAAGTTGAGTGTAATACTTCTGGGGAAAAAATGAAATTTCAATGAAATAGAGGACTTCCAAGCATTCTTGTTGAAGAGACCAAAGCCGAATAGAAAATTTGACTTTCAAATACAAGAATCAAGAGAAGCATGAAAAGGTAAATAGGAAAGAGAAACCATAAGGAACTTATTAAAGTTGAATTGTTTGTATTCCTACATGGAAAGATGATATTTGTAACTCATGAGACCTTTCTCAGTATAAAGGTAGTTGGAGGTAATATATATATATGGTGGAACTGAATATGAAGGAATGATATCTAAAAAATAAAATTAAATGTTGAGAGGAATGTACTGGGAGAAAGAAAGGGAGAAGTCAAATGTAGTCACTCATCTCACATAAAAGAGGCAAGAAAGAGCTTTTACAATGGAGGAGGAGAGAGGAAGGTGAGAGGGAATAAGTGAGCCTTATTCTCATCAGATTTGGCTTAAGGAGGGAATAAAGTACACACTTAATTGGGTATGGAAATCTGTCTTACCCTACAGGAAAGCAGAGGGGAAAGAGATAAGAGAGGGGGGATAATAGATAATTGGGGAGAGGGGTAATCAGAAGCAAATACTTTTGTGGAGGGACAGGTCAAAAGAGAGAATAGAATAAATGGAGGGCAGGACAGGATAGAGGGAAATATAGTTAGTCTTTCACAGTATAACTGTTATGGAAATGTTTTGCGTGACTACACGTATGTAACCTATATCAAATTGCTTGCCTTCTCAGTGAGGGTGGGTGGAGAGGGAGGAGAGAATGTGGAACTCAAAGCTTTAAAAATAATTTTTACATGAAACTGGGAAATAAAATATATAGGCAATGGGGTACAGAAACCTATCTTGCCCCTACAGGAAAACAGAAGGAAAGGGGGCAAGAGAATGGGGGGGGGGGGCAGTGATAGAAGGGAGGACAGATTAGAGAAAGGGAGTAATCAGAATGCGTGCTGTCCTGAAGTAGGAGGAGGGGAGAGATGGGGAGAAAATTTGAAATTCAAAATCTTGTGGCAGTAATTGTTGGAAACTGAAAATAAATAAATTTAATAATGAAAAAAGAAAGTGATTGATATACTGCTTCCTAGGAGAATGTTCTACAGTCACAAGTACTCTGATTTCTTTTAAAATTTATTTCCAGCCAGCAGTGGCAGAGTCCTATGACATTTTAAAGTCTAAACATAGTAGTTAATCTTATAAATGCCAGTTATTTCACATTCTCAAGAAGCATATTACATATATTCAATAAGTACCTGTATTATTCACATGGAGTAAATCTTCATGCCCATCTTTAAGTTTTAAATTTCGTAGTAATTGTACTTTAAACTATCACAAAAGATAGTGTTAGGTTAAACAAAGGGGGGGGGGAGTATTTCTATATTTACTGATAATGATCAAATATACATCTACTATTGATGTCATCCCAACAATTGAATTCTGGAATCATGGATTTTTTTAGTTAGAATCAACAAAACTTAATTTGGAATACCCTTTTTAAAAAGCCTCAAATGTCTAATTTCTTATATGTGTGATATACTAGTGTGGAATTTAGATTGATTAGAATGGAAAAGCAAAGTTCAAATTCAGTGATGTAAAGTTTATAAATGATAACATTTGTCAAATTTCCTCTTTGGCATTTTGGTCCAGATAATTGTGTGATGGTCACGCATGATTTACACAAGTAATTTATAATAAAGGCCAAATATTTTATGCTTTATCTTTCTCTAGTTATCAGTTGAACATTATAATAGTTACTCTGGCCAGAAGCAAAAGTGAGGTGCAAATTTGCATGCTGCAACCAGATCAATTTAATAATAAATAATGAATGTCCAGTTTAAAAATAGCCATGTTTTTTCCCTGTATAAGCTTTATGTTTTACTTACTCATATCTTAAATTGCCCTCTGCTTTTGTTTTCGTGTAAATCAAAGCTTTAACTTTTGTTTAAATTTTGAAATGAGTAAGTCCATCTAATTTCACATTTAGCAGTGCATTATTAAATAAATTCCATAGACCAAATTCACCTGGATATAGTGATGTCACACATTTAAATAGTGGACATATATTGCTAAAATGGATTAAAAGGCAGGATGCTCTGAACCTAATTTAAAAAAAGAAAACAAAACCACCTGATAAAAGTAACCTTTTTTTGTGGGACCAGATGACAAAAGGTAAAAAATATGCCCAGGCAACAATAGGATCCTTTTCCTTGCCTTGGCAAAGATTTCTCTTTAGTACCATCTTATAACTTGAACAGGACATTTTTACTTTTTTAGTTTATTTTTAAATCCTGGTAGAAGCCTAAGGTTTTTGGGACCTTGTTTAGCAATATGTTAATATTCAGTAATTTTGGAAAGGCATGAGGAGCTAGTTGTGATCACTCTGAAACCATGATAGAACTATTTCAGTGTGTGGCCACAATGACACATGGTGGAATAATTCATATAGCAAAAGGTCACTTGGCTTTCAAACTCCAGAGAGGAAGTTAAAAGGCAGAGATTTACCTAAACCAAGATTATTTGTGAGGGAGTCATTGCTCCTTTTCTCTAACCCCTATCCATTAACTCCTGTCTTTCCAGCTTTTGATTTTCTTACTTTGCATGTTTCTAAATGTATAGTGAAAATTCACATCATCTATATATCCATCATCCCGGCAAAGTAGCTGTTTTCTTAGCCACCAGAAAAGTCCTTTCCTAACCTTGTCAGTATTTAGAATTGACTACTTAGAAGTGAAAAAAGGAAAAAATGTCTCCATTCTCTTTACCAACTCAGCCAGTGTTGTGATTAACTTCCACACATTATTGTGATTTCTATAAATTCTACATATGTTATACCAAATAATACATTTTTCACAGACCTTTCAAAATCTTGGATTTATCTTCAAAATTTTTCTTAAATGAAAACTATTATTTTGAAAATGCCAGTGTATGACTTGGATTGCCTTGTAATAATTTCTATTGCATTAAAAATCATGGGAATACAGATAAATGATGTCTGCTTCTTGGGTTGGTTTCTTTTTTGGTTTATGTACTATTTTGTATTAAGAGGCAATGAAGGGAGCATTGGACTTAATCAGAAAAGACATCTTCGTGTGTTACTTCCATAATTACTTGGCTGTGTGTCAGAGAGCAAGGCATTTAACCTGTCTCTACCTATTTATTCATCCGTAAACTTGAGTTTCATTATACCTGTAGTACCTACCTTAAAGAGTTGTTATGAAGCTCGTGTAATCATGGATTTTAGTGTTTTATTTTGTAAAGCTTATAGCACTAGAGAAACAGCAACTATTAGGCTTGATTTAAGACTTGTAACTCTGAAGTTAACAAATTTATCTTTTATCTTTCAGGTAGAACTGAAATTCCCTGCTCCAGGAAAACCTGGAAATTATCAGTATACAGTATATCTGAGATCAGATTCCTATATGGGTTTGGACCAGATTAAGCCATTGAAGGTAGGAATTAAAGGCCATTCAGTAAATATATTTCCTGTTTTTTGATTTGAATAATTATTTGATTAAGCTGTCTTTATGGAAGTAAATAATGGAACAGGAAAGAGTTCATCAAATGTGTATGTTATGGGTTGGTATGTTTTTAAGAGTAAAATACTTCTCTTGAAGTTTTAATATTAAGATGTGTAACATTTTAGAAACTTGAATTGACAAACCAACTGAAAACCCTCTGAGACAGCAGTATGAAAGGACTTGCAGAAAAGTTAATGAAAACCTTAGGTTGTATTAACAGAAGTATAGTGACTAGAATAAGAAATATGTTATATTTTTCCACTGATCTGACCACACTTGGTGTGTTATGTTCAGTTCTGAGTGTCACACTTGTAAAACAGTAGTGACAAATTGGAAGATGTCCAGAAGAAAGTAACCAGAACAACATGGAAGTTGTTCACGTCGTCATATGAGGAAGACCTTAAAGACCAGGGAATGCTTAGTCTAGAAAAGAGAATACTTGGAAATGGGGTGGGATGGAATTAGGTTTGATGATGAAAGTTATCTAGAGGTCTTTAAGCATTTGAAGGGCTGTCATGTGAAAGAGTATTTAGCCTTATTTTGCTTCAAAAAGTGAAACTAGGACCAATGAATTAAAATTATAAGGTGGTAAATTTTATTTCAATTAAAAAAATTTTTTTTCTAAGTTGCCCAAAAGTAGAATGGGATGTAAAATAATTCCTTTTTGCTGAAATTGTTCAAATAGAGCTTGGATGATTACCTGAAGGGAATATTGTAAAAGGAATACCAGCTGGAAGGGGGGAGGTGGGATCTCAGGACAGATTAATAATAACTTTAGAAAAGTTCATTATTTGCTCCTGACCACTTCCTTACCCAATTACAGTATTTCAGTTTTTTACACTAGGAATTACTAAGACTTTCATTTACCAGTCTCGAACATGAACTATTTTTTGATGGCCTCATTTTAGGACTTTGACATTCTGACATTTCCTTTCCCTTCTGAGGAACATAGCAACCCACTCATCTGAAGCACATGCCCACTAGGATTCAGTTAATTGCTAGAGCTGCCCATTTGCTTCAGAAGTCATTCTAATTTGTAATACAAGCGGACAACTTCTAAACTATTAGAAGGCATAGAAATGGTTGGGTATTTGGAAAGAGGGATGGGCAGTAAAGATCATCTTACTTTGCCTCCCATTTGTGTGCTACAGGTATACAAGACAGTATTTATAAAAATGTATTCAAAAGGGACTGAAAAATAGTCATTGTGTATGTCATGGGGAAAGGGCATACACAGTCTTTTTTTCAGCCTTCTGATATACATCCAAATTTAGACTATAGCTGAGATATAAAAGAAAATCGAACATTCAAAGCTGAGTGTTCTTTGGAGAAATAATGACTTATGGTCATGTTTCTGGTATATATTGGAACTAAGATCCCAAGTTTCCTGACTTTCTATTTGCTCTACGTAAGGAACAAATGAAAGAATAGATTTCAAGTGCTTTGTAAGCTATAAAATACTGCCTGTAAGCATTAGCTGTCATTGTTATTAATGAAAATTCTAATTTTGACACTCAAACTTTCTTTTGCAGTTGGAAGTTCATGAAGCTAAGCCAGTGCCAGAAAATCACCCACAGTGGGATACAGCAATAGAGGGAGATGAAGACCAGGAAGACAGTGAGGGCTTTGAAGATAGTTTTGAAGAAGAAGAAGAGGAAGAAGATGATGATGACTAAACAATACTCTGAACTGACTACACTATTTGCACACATTTGCAAACTTTTTGCTGTAATGATGGAACTGTACAGTAAACCAGAAACACAGTGCAGAAGTGTTGTTGAGGAGAATTGTTTAGTTTCTTTGCCCAGTATGAGTGCATTATGTAACTTGCCAGTGGAGGTCTAGCAATATTTTGCCGTGGGTACAACTTGGAAGATGCTTGTGGCTTATTTAAGCCTCTTAACTGTGGGATGGTGCATTTATTTCAACAATGATAATAAATCTTTTTTTATTATAACTGTCCAAAAGTGTGGGCTATGTATCATCTGATCGGTCTATGGTCCCAATAAATGAAAAAGTACTATGGGGGAAATTATCTCAATGAGTAACTTTCTGCAGTCAGCTTTACTTTTTAGAAAAATAAACATCTTTTAGGTACCACCTGCACAAGTTTTAATCTTGATAAACTGTTACTCATTTTCTCAATATTTTTCACTGATATGAGAATGTTATGACAACTCCATCAATAGCTTTAAATCTCTTGTTTTTACTTGTTCTGGTCATCAATTTGCGTCCTGTTCTGAGGATGCACATTCCACAAAGCATAGAGGGCTACGTTTTGGGATTTGCCTTTTCTTAATTGCTCACGATACTCATACAAATTATAAAAAAAAATTATTGACTACGTCATAAAATGCTCTTAATGGCTTAAAACATTTTTAAGCCTCTATTTCAGCAGATCAATGCAAGAGCTAATTCTTTTGATAAGCTGTTTGTCTAAAAATGACTGTGGGACCATATGTTATCTGATGTTGGTGGCTTATGTACTATTATACCTTTTGTCAAAGGTATAGTATAAAAGCTGAAAGAAATTCTTAGCTTTTAATCTACCTGACTCTGTCAGAAACCTTTTAAGGCAAAAACAAAAACATGCAAAGGAGGCATCTTTTGTATTCATTTTGAACTCCTATCAATAAACCAGACATTTGACTCAGTTTACATTTGTAATGGTGTTTATCTTTTTTACCCCTAGAAATAGTTTATACATAGGAGGAATACATGCTTTTATTTTTCCACTTAAGTATTTGTTTACAACGTTGTACATAAATGCTGGAGTTATGGTATTTCTGTACAGTATAAGAAAAAAAATCTATCATGGGTTGGTATTATCTTTCATCTGTCTCTGGTCTCCAGACACAATACAGCCTGTAAAGGTAGTAGCTTTTAGTGGTTATAGAATGTGTAGATTCAACCACAATAGTAAGATAAATATTTTTAGTACTAGATATTGAGGAACCATAAATCTGCAATACTAAAGAAGATTTGATTTTGACATTTTGTCACATAGGGAAATTATAACCCTGTCTTATCAAACACATCTATAGGGCAGAATACCCTATTTCTGACCTTGTTTACTACAGAAGGTTGCCGCTTTACATGCAGAATTACATTGGTATTTTCTTTGTTTATTGCAGTAGTTGGAAATAAAATGTGAAAGTGACCTAAATATGAATTGGGGTGTTTTTTGGTTTTAAATTCAGACCAATATTTCATACCAAATTAGTTCAAAGAAAGAAAACTTTATGTTTCTTTTTACATTTTAACACTCTTTGCAAACATTTTCTTGGCAATTGACAAGTTGTGTTGCCCTGAGTTTGCTTTGTATTGTACTTAATTCTCTAAAGAAGAAGATAAACATAATTTTAGGATTAATTTTTCTCTACATTAAGAGTATACAATAGGCAACTGCTATTCAAGCTCATTTTTTGAAAAAGTTGTCTCAAATTTTTAGTTAGTGGCACATGGAATAATGTGTGGGGCTTTATTTTGAAGCAGACAAAATTAAATAGGTTTTTTGGGAAATCTGAGATATGACTAGTGACTTTTTGAAAGGAATTTCTCAAGGCATTTCTCCAGAAAATAATGAACAAGTATAAAATACTTCTAAAGACAATGCTTAAGAAAGATGCATTGTATTTCAAACATCTCTCTCCTTCTTTTCCTCCCTCTCTTCATATTAAAACATTTGTAAAATTCATCCTAAACAATTCTACTCAATACAGGAATTTACTTTTTTTGGCTAGAAACTTAGTCTCTCTTATAGTTTGATAAATAATTCTTGACTTTTAAAATACTTGAATGCATTTCAATGATGACAACATTAAATTTAGACACTTAGGATTGTGAGTGATTTTATAAGGTCATTTAGTTCATTCCCCCAGCTAGGTCCAATCTAAATCATTCAAACAAGAATTTCTTATGTTTTAAAATATCTGCATAAGATAACTAAGAACTTGGCTTTACTCTTTTGAATGTATTCACAATCTTATCAATGTGGATACTCTCTCTACCAGTGTAGATCATTAGGCCATCCATACATTGCCCTTTCTGATTTTTGTTCTTTCTTAAAATTTCTTTGGAATACATATCCAGCATGCTGGAGAGTTTCCTCTAGGTCTACTATTTCATGGATGTCAGTGCAAAACTCAGATGGCCCATCTCTTATCCCCTTACCCCCTTTTCTAGTCGTAGATGTTCTCACCATATTTCATACTACTTACAGTGACAATGTGTGATAGCTTATGTATAGCCATCATGCGTCTTTCTTCTGCTCTTTGGGTTGCTTTTAGTTTTTGTTCTTTGAAAATTATAGTGTTCTATGATTCATTGGGAGAATGTGGTCTTGTTTCAGGGGACCCTTTGCATTTGATTATTGAAAATACTGGACAGTTTACCAAATGCTATCCAGCACTCTTGTCCCTCTTCAACTTGGCTTCCCTCAGTGCTCATCTGTAATGTCTGAATTGGCAATTAACAATTGTAATGCCTGGCGTTACAATTCTATCAACATTGATAGAAAAATTCCATTTGATACCTTTTCAAATGTAAGTCACAACCTGGGCAATATGCCTTCATCCACTTGATTTTTGGTGTGAATTTCTTGATGGATTTTTTCAATGAATAATGTCAGGAAAATATTCCTTATAGTAATCTAGATGTACTTAACTGTGGTGTAAACACTATTTTTAAAAGAATGCTTCCAATAGAAATATATGCAATTCATATAGTTTCTTCCCATATTGTACTTTGATGTGAGGAAGAACAATAATGAAATCTATAGTTTTTTGAGATTTCAGTTATATTCTGGTGAGGCGCTGAACCAACATCCCTCCCATCAACCTATCCACAAATGGGGTTCGTACTTCTCCCTATATTTAATAGTCTTTAGTCTACATGGATACTTACAAGGTGTGACTATAATGTCATGCAGCTTATTATGTGTGAGGTTGCATTGATTGTGCAAGAATTCCTTTAACTCAGTTTTCCATCTTTCAAACTTCCGAAGTGCCTTCTGTATAAATGATCTAAAATAATGTTATAGAAAGTTGCCTATCTGGAATTGTAGCAAATCCAACATTGTCATTTTCTCTTCCTAGCATGTTCTGTGACTCCCTATATCCTTTAGCATAAAAATACCAAGTTTTCTGGTTCCAACCTGTCTTTCCAGACTCATTCAAGTTACTTACATTCATACAATCAAACATTTCAGCAAAACTAGCCTACTCTCCGCTTGTTGGAAATAACATTCCTTCCTCTTTGAGTCTGTGCCTTTTCAAGGAAGATCATGTCTACGAATGTTCTTCCTTTTCATCTCCACATTTGGAATCCCCCTTTCCCTTCAAGCCTCAGCTCAAGTGCCACCGCTTACAAGTGGTCTTTTCTGATCCGCCCGCTTACTAATGCTTCCACCACAGATTACTTTGTATATATTTTTGTATAATTTGATATTTGCTTATCTGTGTACATGTTTTTTTTTAGCCCAGTAGAATGTTAGCTCCTTGAGGGCAGGGATTATTTCCTTTTTGTCTTTGTAGTTCAGCCTCTACAAAGTGCCTAGCTCATAGTAGTTGCTTAATAAATGCTTATTAAAGTTGAAATACTAGCATTGTATATTATTCTGTTAGCACAGTGAATCTACAAGATGTTTTCTGTGTGCATATCAATTTCAAAATAATCTATTTTAAAACTTAATTTTCTTCCTGACCACTTTAAGATTATATTATGCAGAAAAATTAATGTTTTTAAATTAATTCATGTTTTCAAGGATAGTACTCCTAAATTTCCCATGGCCTATATATTCCTCTAACTTACACAGAGATATCTCACTATGCCCTTGTGGAGATGATGGAGGGATGAGATGCAGGCCATATGATAACATTTTAGTAGATTTGGAACTGCATTTATAGTAGAATGGAATTTGGAGTCAGAAGACCAGAGTTTGAATCCTGGGTCTCCTGTCTATGAGATGTTGGGTAAATACTACCTTTTCTAGATCTGTTTCCTCAACCTTAATGTTAGACTGGATGATCTCTAAGGTCCTAAGTCATACGTACATCCTTTTGTCCCTTAAAAGATCATTTTTATCATTATGAGACAAGTTATAGAGAATTCTTTAGTGCTATGCCTGGAGAAAGAAAGGAGGGCAGCATGGTCTGATCTTTTTCCTATTCTGTTGAACATTTTTATTGCTGACTTGGAAGAAGACATAATTAATGAGCTTATCAGATTTGCTAACACAATAGGAAGAGCCTAGATGATATGATCTCTTATCAAGTGTTGGGATTGGGCTAAGAACATAGTCACAATACTTGCCCCTTGGAAGTTACAATGAATGATTTATTTTTTAAAAATTAAATTTTTTTTTACGTTGATGCCATCTCCCAATGACTACTCCCCTTCATAACCAAGATTTGTTAAGCAAAACACACCAACAAATTGACCATTATCTGACAGCACATACGTCAGTTCTTGTATCTCTAGTCTACCACGCCTCTGCCAAGAGAAAAAAAAAATGTTTTGTGAGTGGCCAGTTGTCTGGGATCAAGATTGGTTTTTGCATCACCCAGAGTTTTAATATCTTTCAATGCTGTCTTATGTTATTGTGATGACTCTGTAAATAGTTTGCTATTTGCTCAATGTAAGTTAATACAAATCTTCGCATTATTCAAAGTTTTTCATGTTTGTTGTTTCTTTAAAAAGTCCTAATTGATTTTTAAATCACCTACATTTCCCAGTGTGTCCCTCTTCCCTTTCATTTCCAGAGAGTAATCCCTTATAATAACCAAACAAAAAGAAATGGGGAAATAGTTCAGCAAAAATAACCAGCACATTAAGAAAATCTGTCATTATATTGCAATGTTCCATGCCTCTACAAAGGAGAAGGTTGAAAAACATCTTCTTGTATCTACTTTTTGGTACCAAGGTTGGTCATAATTTCACAGCATTCTGTTCACATGTTTTTTGTTTATGTTTTAGCCAATGTATATTGTTTTCCTGGTTGTTTATTTCACTTGCTCCAGTCCATATTAAATCTTCTATGCTTCTCTGTATTTAGTGTATTAACAGTTTCTTACAACACAGTAATATTCCACTGCATTCATATGCCTTAGCTTGTTTATAGCTGTTTCCCTATTAGTAGGTATTTATTTTGCTTCCAGTTATTTGCTATCACAAAAAAAAAATATAGCTATTCATAATTTTGGTTATATGGGGCCTTTTTTGTCATTGACCTCCTTAGAGGTGTTTTTTTTTTCCCAATGGAATTTCTGGGTCAAAGGGTATCAGGAATGGGGAACTTGCAGCCTTGAGGCCGTTTGTGGCCCTCTAGGCCCTCGAGTGTGGCCCTTTGAGTTCAAACTTCACAGAACAAATATCCTTACTAAAAAGAATTTGTACTCAGCCAAAGGCCATACCCCAAGAACCCAGAAAGCCACGTGGCCTCAAGGCTGCAGGTTCCCCACCGTTGGTAGACATTTTAGTTACTTGTTTAACATAATTCCAAATTGCTTTCCTGAATTGTTAGGCCAGTCACTGCCCCACCAACAGTACATTAGAACCTCTTCAATATTAACTATACCCATCTTTTATCACTTTTGCCAGTTTGCTGGGTATGAGGTGAAACCCTAGAATTGTATTGATTTTCATTTCCCTTAGTAATTCCCTTAGAGTATTTTTTTATGTGCTTGTGGAAAGCTTGCACATTTTTTGAGGATTGTCCATATCCTTTGACCACCTACTTACTGAGGAATGGTTTTCTGATAGTTATCTTGGAGAGCAGACCCTTAGAGCTATATGATACAAAGATTCCTCTCCCCACCTCCGTTGACCACTTCCTTTCTTAACCTAGTTCCGTTAATCTTCTTCATGCAAAAACTGTTCAATTTCACCTGTTAAGGGCATCATAATCCTTCCAGTCCCCCAGGTTCACAAAATGAGAGTCATTTTGCATCTTCTTCCTCAGTCCCAACATTTAATCCCTTTTCAGATCTTAGCTATTCTCCCTCTGCAACATTTTATAGGTCAGCTAGGTGGCGTAGTGGATAGTACACTAGGCCTGAAGTCAGGAAGACCTGAGTTCAAGTTCAACCTGAGTCACTAGGGCAAATCACTTAACCCTTTTTGTCTCAGTTTTCTCGTACGTAAAATGAGTTGGAAAAGGAAATGTATCTTTGCCAAGAAAACCCCAAAATGGATTATAAAGTGTTGGGACATGACTGAACAACAACCAAAAATACTGTATCTCATATCTATTCCCCTACCACTCATGTGGTCCTTTTCCTAATTCAGTCACTCATTACAGCTCATCTGATCTCTTATGATAATATTCTATTTGGAAGTTCCTAATTAGTTTTCCTGTTTTAGTCTATCCAGTCCTCCACACAATGACCAAAATTCATAATCCTGAATAAGAGTCCTAATCATCTCAGCTCCTCCTCCTGCATGCCCTCCCCAAAATGTTTCCGAACTATTTAGAAAATGCTTGTAAACTTTAGAGGTTGCATCTATGCCAGACTACTGTTGTTTTTAATCTACCTTCTAGTTAGTGTGGCAGAAACAGTCAGTTGTGGGTTGGTCTTCACACCCACCTCCTTGGAAACCCTTTGGTAATAGATTCAGTAGAAATATGACAGTCTCTATTTGCAAATGGAATTGTTTAGTCCTTGAAGTTCACAACATAAGGTTTAAATTTTACAATCAGGATGATGGCAGGAGTGGATGAGCACAATCTTTGAAGCAACATAAAAGGCTTCCTTCTTCATTCCAGCAGAGGGAGACAGGGTTACAATTTTCTTTAAGGAAAAGAAGACCTTGAGGGTGCATACTATAACCTGCACTTATTTTCTTCGGTAATATGAAAGAATTGGACAGATGGTCAACCATTCAACATACAATTTATGAAGTTCCTGTGGTATGCCAGATACTGGCATAAAAAGGAAAGCCTTCACTCTGGATGATTTTTTTAAGGTCCCTTCTAAGTAGACATTCTAGGATCTTTTTTTGCTTACTTCTCTTTGCTTTAGGATAAGCTTCTTCCCAGCTTTTCAGATTGAAAGAAGGTCAAATTCTGTTAAAAATACAGTGTGGGAAAAGGATTTGGACTTAAGATTTTCTTGCTATGGCAAACTCCTGGTGAGGATACTACTTCTACCAATGCATGTTGACACCTTTTCTGCAACTTAATAGTGTTAGGGAGCTACCTAGAAGACTGAAAGATTAAATCATTTTTCTGGGTCACAGAACCAGGATGTCAGAGGCTAGACTTCAATTTAGGTATTCCTGGTTTCCAGGCTGCTCTCTTCACATTTTTTTTTTGTCATGCTAGAATTGTGTTACATCACACAGTGTTGTCAAAAAGTAGTCTATTAAGTGGGGTTTGGAAATTCCTTTATTTTACAAATTTTCCTTTTTTTTTTCATGGTTTTTATTGTTATCTGACTTTGTGAATTTTGTTTCTAAAGAGATACTTCCCAGAATGGAGTCTCATTTTGTTGAGGCTGGATCCAGCTAGCTCATTTTCCCTGACTTTTTTTAAATAGAAAAATGGCTCCCTTTGGTACCAGGTTTTAAGTTGTACAAAGCAGTTTTGCATACTCATTGGTGAGGATATCAAAGGTAGATGCACAGAATTCGACCATCAGAGTTTCAAACACCAAATTCAATTTTTTAAAAAACTGAATAAATGATGAAGGACGATGGATATGTTTTCTCTTTTATGGAGGTTCTGAGAGGTAGGTGTAACTTTTTATTGGACCATCACTACTACTTATATCTTCCCTCTCTTTCTTGACTAAACTCTTTGTGAAAGCTGTATATACTAGGTGCCTCCACTTCCTCTCCTCTTTCTTCTAAACTATTTATAGACTGCCTACTTACTTCATATTTCAACTGAAACTGTTTTCTTCAAAGTAGCCATTGATCTATTAATTGACAAATCTAGAGGTCTTTCCTCAATCCTCATTCTTCTTGACCTCTCTGACACTATTTGACAGCATTTCTCATTTTTTTCCTCCTAGATATCCTCTCCCAGATTTTTGTGACTTTGCTCCAATGTGCCTACCGTTGTCTCACACTCATAATACCGAAGAGTGTCTCCCAATATTCTGTGCTGGGCCTCTTCTCTTCTTTCTTTATGGTATCTTGCTAGTACCCATGGGTTCAATTATCATCTCCATGCAGATGATTATTCAGATTTATCTATCAAACATCACCAACTGCCTTTTGGATATCTCAGATTAGATGTCCCTTAACCACCTGAAACTCAACATATTCAAAACAGTTCTAATTATCCTTTCCACTAAGTCAGTGGTGGGGAACCTGTGGCCTTGAGGCCACGTGTAGCCACCTCTGTGAAGAGGGCCTTCATAGAACAAACCCTCTTAATGAAAGGATTTGTTCTGTCTTTGGATTCAGTCAAAAGGCCGCACCCAAGGACCTAGAAGGACACAAGTGGCCTGGAGGCTGCAGGTTGCCCATTCCTACTCTAAACTCTTCCGTTTTCCCAATTTTTCTCTTACTGTTTTGGACATCCTTCCAGTCACCTCTGTTCAAAGCTTCCGTGTCACCCTTAACTCCTCACTGTCACTCATCTCCCATAGCCAATCTGTTGACAAGACTTGTTCTTTCTACCTTCCCATTCCCAGATATATCCCCATCTCTCTACTTATATAGCTATCACATTTGTACAGGCTCTTATCACCACTCCCCTGGACTCTTATAATAGCCTCCTGGTTGGTTTCCCTGACTTTAAGTGTCTCTCCATTCAGCTGTCAAAGGAGTTTTCCTAAAGCACGTCTGACTGCGTCCTTCCACTACTCAATAAACTTCAGTGACTATTACTTCCAGGATAAGTGCTCTATTTTTCATTTAAAGCCCTTCTCAAAGTTGCTTCTTTCTACCTTTATAGTCTTCTCAACATTACTCCCAGCCCCAACTGCCTGCCTCCCATATACTCTGTGATTTAGCAACACCAGTCTTCTTGCTGTTACATGAACATGAAAACTCTTCACTGGCTGATCTCATGCCTGGAATGCAAATCTCACCTCTAACCCCTCACTTCCCTGGCTTCCTTCAAGATAAAGCTCAGACCTCACCTTCTATAGGAGACCTTTCTCAGTCCCCAGTGCCTTTTCTCTGACATTAGCTCCTGTCTACTCTTACTTACTCCCATCTCTATCTTGTGGAGGGCCTTCACAGAACAAATACCCTTAATAACTTTTATATATATATATGTATATATATATATATACGTATATATGTATATACACACACACACACATATATATGTATATATATAATACAAATATAAATACAATAGTTATTTACATTTTATTTCTACCATTCCACTTTGAACTCCTTGAAGGCAGGAGCTATGTTTCTGTCCTCCTTTGTATCCCCAGAGCTTAGCACAGTACGCGGCACATACTAAGCTCTCAATGAATGATTCTTGACTGACTGATGCTCTCTTTCATCCCAACTCTCACATGTGCCAGAAAATAAACTCCCAAACCTGATATAATTCTTCCTGGAAGACTAGATGATTCTCCCCTGAAGCTCTTTAGAAGTTTCAATATCTAAGAAATAGAATTTATTTTGAATTTAATAAAAAAAATAATAGAAAGGCAGTATAGTGCAGTGGTTCAAGGGCCAGCTTTGGAGTTCAACTCAACAAACATTTATTATATACCTACTGTGTGGTGGACATTATGCCAGACACTGGAGATATAAAGACAAAAATAAAATAATTCATCCCTCCAAATAATGCTCTACTGAGATGGTAGAAAAAAGCTCCATACATTTTTGAGCTTTTTCATTTTCCTCTGTCTCATACTTTCACTTCAAGGAGGTAACTATAAGATGAATAATACTGTCCTTTTTAGTCAAGAGTTATATCTAACGTGGGAAAATTGAGATACTAATGCATGCTTGGTGGAGTTATGAACTGATCCAACCTTTCTAGTGAGCAGTTTGGAACTATGTTCAGAGGGCAATCAAACTGAGCATATTCTTTGATTCAGCAATAATACTAGTAGGTCTGTATCCCAAAGAAATCATTCAAACTTACATGTACAAAAATGTTTATAGCAGCTCTTTTTATGGTAGCAAAGAATTGGAAATTGAGGGGATGCCCCTCAATTGGGGAATGGCTGAATAAGTTATGGTATATGAATGTAATTGAATACTATTGTGCTATAAGAAATGATGAGCTGGCAGATGTCAGAAAAACCTGCAAAGATTAACATGAACTGATACAAAGTGAAGTGAGCAGAGCCAGGAGAACATTGTACTGTGATTAGCTATGAATGACAGTGATTCTCAGCAATAAAATGATCCAAGACAATTCCAAAGAACTCATGATGAAAAATGCTATCCACCTCCAAAGAACTGTATGAAGTTTGAGTGCAGATCAAAGCATGATATTTTTTCTCTTAAATTTTTTTGTTTTTTTTCTTTAGTCTGTTTCTTCTTTTACAGCATGATTGATATGGAAATATATTTTAATAATTGTACATATATAATCTATATAAAATTGCTTACTGTCTTAGGTAGGAGAGGTGAGGGAGGGAGAGGGGGGTAGAAAATTTGGAACTCAAAATTTTTAAAGAAATGAATGTTAAAAATTGCCTTCACATGTAATAGGAAAAAATAAAATACCATTTAAAAAGAAAAAAAGAGTTATATCTAAGTTGTGTAAAATACTCATGGAAAATATGACACTCTGAATAAATACTCCATATAATTAATACAGATATTACTTGAGTATATCTTCCTGAGGATACTGAAATCTTTGAGGATACCTTACTGTAAAGGGACACTTTTTCTAAACCAAAGATATGTCATCCTGATAAGAAGAATATTTGAGGGGAGGGATGTACCTGGGTACAAGTCCTGCCTCTGACACATGCTAGATGTGTGAACATAGACAAGTGGCTAATCTTCTCAGTGCTCCAATAATTTTCTAAGATGGTAAGTCACAGAGAAGTTGCCAATCAGCACTGATGAAGGGAGTTTGTACACTCACAAAGCCTGGATCAAAAGAGAAAAAAAAGAGAAGGGAAGGGAAGGAAAGTGAAGGGAAGGAAAGGAAAGTGAAGGGAAAGGAAGGGAAGGAAAGGGAATGAAAGGGAAAAGAAGGGAAAGAAAAAAAAAGAAAAAAAAGAAAGAAGAGGAAAAGATGCTATTATAATTGTCCCCATTTTACAGATGAGAAAACAGACCAAAAGATACAAAATGACTTGCTCAGGTTCACAGAGCTAATATGTATATGATGGAGAATTCAAACCCTGGTCTTTCTGACTCCAGGTCATCCATTCTGCCTCACTAAATATGATTGGTGTCAGCAAATCTTTATTGTTTGAGGGTTTAAATCCAATGATTTAAAACAGGCCAGAGTTATTTGGAGTCATGGTGGCCCTTCTCTGTGACTTAAAAAGAAGGAATTCTCAGTTATATCCTTGGAATAAGTATAGAGTTGTCCAAAGCATCTGCTTCAATCATTGTAGTAGCTGACATCATAAAAATATTTAAGAATCGAGAAGTATTTTATCTGCATTGTTTCTCATTTGAGCCTTAGAACAACTTTGTTAGGTAGGTGCCATGATTATTCCCACTTTATAGATGAGAAAACTGAGGTGTGACTCTTTCTCTGGATCAGCCATCTGGAACTGTAAGGTATATCAGAGGTCATCTATTCCAGTCATTTTTCAGAGAGGGAAACAGGTCCGGAAAGGTTAAATTATTTGCCTGTAGTTACAAGACCCAGGGTTGTGGTGGTGTTTTTTTTAAAATGTCAAATCTAGTACTCCTTCCACTGCATCAAAATAAGTTCTGGTATATATTTTTACAAACTCCAAACCCCAGCAGCCTTGTAATAGCTCCATTGCTTTCAGTAATCTACACTAGAGCAAAGCTTTTCAAACTTTTCCATTCCTTGAATTTTTGCTCACCAACCCTACCCTTCCTATAAGTTTACAAATGACTGTGTCTCACCCTCCCCACAACACACACACAGAGGCACACACACAAGCTTACAGTTCATCATCTTCTCTGGGTAACAACAGATGTTAAAAGGATGGGGAGGGGGCAGGAAGAGGTTACAGGATTTGTACAAGGACAGCCATTCACTAGCCTGGAGTTTGCTAGGATCACCATTGCCAGTTGGTGGTAGCCAGTTTGGAGCCCAGCAGTGGTTCTCTTTCCCACGACCCCCTCAGGCCTCCCTTGCAACCCCCCTGGGGATCCTGACCCCCTGCTTGAGAAACACTGATCTAGACCCATTGTCATGGAAATTATGAGGATTAATGCGATTATCTGTAAAGTGCTTTTGAGATTTGTGGGATGAAAGGTAGTGTTATGATCCCCTGCATTAGGGCTTTGTGTAAGGGAAAAACCAAGAATTTCTGATCTGCTGACTTAATGATAGGGGATTACACTAAATGTCAGGAGGGATGTTTCAGGAGTGTCTTGTTTCAGAAGAGTAAGAGTCAGTTCAGATTTCCTTTGGAGATGCCAAAGCTGGTTTTCTATTTGATTTGTCTCTTAGTGGTTTTCAAACTTTGGGCATCAGTGGAGATTTTTACTTAAAAAAAAAAAGTTGGGCAAAACTCTTGCAATAAAAACTTTTTAAAAATGTTTTATGAAAATGTCTATATGGTTAGTACCAAATAATATGGCAACCTAAAAATTAAAAATAACAATTTTCCTTTAGTTTAGTCTCTATTTCCTAATCTGACAGTATTACAAACATATTTAGGACATGATTGTTATCAAAATTTTATATTAAATTCATTCAATTATTTCCAAATGCTCTGGAAACAAAGATATCAATTTAATTTTAAAGCAGGATACTTGAGAACTTGCCTTGCTGGATTCTTCAAAATAATTTTCATTTTCTCCTTTCCTTACATTTATTTACAGGGCTGTTTCAATCTTATCCTTTTACTCAATACTTCTGGAGGGAACTTTAAATTCATAGCTTTGTTTGTAGCTTAATTTTTAAAAAAATTTGATCACATGGCATACTACAACTGCTTGAATTTCCTGCTTTTTACCCAATTACCCATAATCAGTGTTAGTATAAAATATTTATTGTTTTTAAAAAAATGACAAAAATTGTAAAAGGATACCAATTATTCTATTACACACACGGTACCAAGGCAGATTAAACCAACCAACCAACAATAGATTGTGGGTCATATGTTATTGGCTCCATTCAGTGACTGGTCTAGAGCAATAAGAAGCCAACCTTTCAGACTCAAGACCAATTTTAATCTAAAAGTTGGCTTCTTCTTGAAATGATGAAGAAGCCAGTTTTTAGACTTCATCATTAATTTCATTTTCAATAGTTTTCTATATTTATTGAACACATACACACTTGTGTGCAACTAACAGGATCAACCAAAGTGGAAGTGTTTACTTTGCATACTAGTCCTTCATTACAACTTATGTCATCCCAGAACCTCTTGGAGGGTTTTGCAGAAGTGTCAAAGAATACAATCTAAGAAATACTATTGTAGATATTTCCTTAAATTCAAAAGATACTCTGTATTTTAAAAGAATTTAGTTTCTTACATGGAAAAATAATTTTCATTCTGGTTTTCAATTATTTGGTGTTAGTTGATTTCCATTAAACCATTTTTTAAAATGTTTACCCCTAGGCTAAGGAGGAACCCTTCCACAATGGACTCTGGCTCTGGGTGCAAATATGCTGGGTTTAGATCTGTTGGAGGGTGAACCTCCATATAGGGAATCATGTTTATCCCCCACCCACTGCTTCATCATGCCTCTCCGTCACGTGTTCAGGGGGCCATCTCCAGTCATCCTTATTTACATCTTGTTATCAGATCCAGATGTCTCTGGAGGAGAAAGTGAGGCTGGTGACTTTGCACAGCCCTCCCTCACTTAAATCCAATTCACTTGCAAGTCATATCATCATCTTCCTGATGTCATGGAACTCTTCAAGAATCAACGACAAACGACATCAGTGTTCCAGGGAGAATCTCTAAAACAAAGCTTAGGTAAGGTTCTGTGTGTGTGGGGGAAAGCACGAACCCCCTTACTCAAATTGACTGCTCAGAGGCTCTCAAGGTAAAAATAGAAAATCTCCTTTATTCGGTTCTCAGGAGAAACAAGGCAATCCCTTCAGCAAAGCTGGAGTAGGGAGGCACCTTACAGAAGCAGAATGGTCATTTATATAGACCCTGAAGCGAAAATCCCCCTCCCACCACTGACCATTGTTCTCATTGGCTGAGAAGCAAGGTCTTACATCCTAGGTGTGAAATCTAACCAATCCCTTTGGAAACCCGGTTCAAATTTCCCACTCCTGGACATTACAAAGTCCGCGAAAATACACTTCATTATATGCAAATTAGGCATTGAAAATATATGCAAATGAAGCATTGACGATTCATGCAAATTGGGCATTTGGACGACTTATGCAAATCAGGTGGGCCTGTGTGAGGACTGCAGACTGCGTGCCATATGCAAATTAGGTATTGAGGAGTTAGTGAGTCATATCCAATCATTGATCCTAATGCAATACATAGCCTTATATGGAAATCACCCGACTCTGGAGGAATGGAAACCTGGGCCCAAGGTCTCCTCCACTCCAGGGAGAAGACTCCATATTCCTGAGAAGTCTTCACTAAATCTGTTCCCATTCAGTTCATATCTAGGGTTTCTCTTAGCAGAGATCAACAGGGTCCCCTCTAGGAAAGTTATAAATATAAGGTATAAGACAGCTACTTAATTCCTCCATTGCAAAAGAAACGCTTAAAGCACAGAACACTCAGCAGCATGCACTAATTTCAAAATGTGAAGTGAAACAATAATAGTGCATTTAGCGTTTACTGTGTCAAGGCGCAACGCTAAGTGCCTTACAAATATTTCCTCACTTGATCCTAACAGCAATTCCAAGAAGTAGGTGTTATTAATATCCCCATTTTTATAGTGTAGGACATCAAGGCAAACAAAGGTTAAGTGACTTGCCCAAAGTCACACAGCTTGTGTCTGAGACCATATGTGAGTTCAAGTCTTCTTGACTCCAAGCCCAGTTTTCTATCCATTGCTCTACCCACAATGCCACCTAGCTGAACTCTCCCAGAGCATTAAAGATAGTTTTGTAGGGCTTCTAAACAGATATTTCACATCCACTTGAGCTGCCACAATTTCAGATCTTCTGGCAGACATGGGCAGGGCTTGGACTTTCTCAGGCTTTTTCCCTGAAGCATCTTCCTGGCAGTGGTTATTTTTTCCTCTGAAAAGCAGGGGCATTGTGGGAAGTACTTTCTGCTGGGCAGCAAACACACACTCTGGGAACTCAGGTAATCTCAAACTCACAAATTAGTTATCAAGTTTGGAAATATCCATGTCTCAGGATTCCTTTTGGTAATCTGTGCCCAGGAATAGAATAGACATGTGGGGACTTGAGGTCCAGCCTTAAGCTCCTGGAGACAAGTACATGTTGTTGTCATTGATCATTGGTCCTTCTTGAAAATGAAGGACGAGCAGCAATGACCCTGGGAGGGCAGAAAAATCTCCCCTTCCCGAACTGGAAGTCCAAGGGAGAAGTGGATTTGGCTGTATCTTAATAAAGTATATTCCTTGTAAGAGAGTAGAAGCTATCTTTTCTCATTTCTTATAGTCCAAACAATACTGACAATTCTTCTTAGTTCAGTTGTGGTCTCTTCATTTTTTATTTCAAATTTTAAACAGATCTTGTCATTCCTTTTTAATACAGCTCCTAGTCACCGTGAACCAAAAAGGGATATTTTCTCATCTGAAAATGGAAGGTGTTTAGTACTGAGCTGGCTACATCACCCCTTGTGCACTTATGTAGGAAACTTTGGAACTCCAGGCATTTGTGGTGTATAGAGGACTTGAAAATCACAGTTAAGTATGAATTTTTTTTTTTCCAGATAAAAACAGAACTAGATATAGGCTCGTTGCTACAGTTACATGGCCATATGTGGAAATGTTATACTAATATAGCTGTAGAAAGAGTTATAGAGCTCCCAACACACACACACACACACACACACACACACACACACACACACACACACACACACACACACCTCGCAAGCTTCAATTACCACCTTCCCTCTCCTTCCCAGAATGGGGGAGGGAAGGGCACGTTGTTTTGTTTTCTAGCTGTATTGTCTTGGAAATTAAGCAAGGTGGTATCATTAGTCAAACAAACTTCTCCTACTGTTTCCTTTTTTTGTAGTATAATAGTAATAATAACTGAGATTTTTATAGTGCTTTAAGGTTTGCAAAGAGCTTTACATGTGTTATCTCATTTAAGCAAATTGCAGCCATTTGCCTGTGGTTCCCTTCCCAGACTGTTTATTGGTTAAGCTAAGATATGAAAGAAAAAATGGATACTCTAAGTCTTTTTTTTTTTTCTGGCTGCTCTAAGTCTGCAACTCACCACCCTAAAATTGCTGAGCATGTCTAGATGAACCCAGAGTTGCCCATTCATTCTCCGTTCCTCCCGCTTCCTTGCACCAATGGTTCAAAGTAGCATATGGGGTGGGGGAGAAATTGGGTGATCAAGGCCTAGGACTTAGTTCCATCCTTTCTATTTCCCCACTACAGATCCATTAAGACTAAGTAAAGGAGTGGGAGCAGTGTCTCTGGGTCTGAACTATGTTTTCTTTAGGAATACATCTCCCAGAATTCTGAAGGGTGGTTTAGCGGGTGATACTCTTACCTAGGACATCTCAGGGGACATGGGATAATTCAAGATAGAAGACAGGGCAGGGAAAGGAATGGAGGAGGCTTTCTATGGACTTTGTTTTCTCCTGTCAGTGTTGGAAAACACTGAGATATCCTACCCTTCTTCTCCTTCCTCCTCCCTGTCTCCCACTCATGCCAGGAATCAGTAGCTACAGAATCCTGAGGTTTCACCAGTCTAGTCTTAGAGGCAGTATTATCAGGCATTGATATGTGGTAATGTGGTATTTTCTGGATTTATCTGATGGATAAATTCTATGTTTTCTATACTGTTCCTCTAGATACTCTCTCTCTCATTTTCTCTCTCTCTCTCTCTCTCTCTCTCTCTTTCTGTCTCTCTCTTTGCTAATGATAGTATTATTCTTTGTCATGAAGAATAATGGTACATTACTGAATAGGTAGAAAATTTCAGAATGGGCATGCAATTTAACTGTAAATTCCATGCAATTTGAGGCACACAACTAAATTTTAGGACATACAAGTGTATCTTTGCATACTCTTTGAGAGCTACTGATTCAGCAATGTGAGAAGGTAATGACTGAGACTCACAGCTTGTCATCCCTTATGGTTCCCATTCCCATCCTTCCATTGGAGAGATGAGGAAACAGAACCAAACTGGTGAACTGATTTGCCCCAGTTCCCATGCCCAAAGTCTTAGATCAACCAGGAGAAGGACCCAGGTCTTTTGATAACTAGAATTGCACTGATGCACCTTTCCAATTCTTCCCACTTCCTAGAAAATAAAATGTTCAAAAAAGTTAATTCTCTTATTTTTAAGACCAGAAGTGACCAGAGAGCAGGGCTTCTGTTTTGCTTTGTAGCTTTTATGTGAGCCCCTCCACAGTGCCAAGGGCTCTCATGAAAATGACAAATAAAGAGTTTATATGCTGTAGACAAACACACAACGATGAGCATTGGATCATAGAATCATACAGTTAAAGCTGGAGGGGAACCTTAGAAATCATTGATTCCTATCCCTTCATTTTATAGGTCAGTCAGTCAATCAACATTTATTAAGCTCCTCCTATGTGCTAGGTGTTGTGCTAAGAGCTGGGAATGAAAACAAAGACAAAAGACAGTACCTTCTCTCAAGGAGCTCACAGAGTGATGGGGGAGATAACATACAAACAAGATACAAATAAGCATATATGGATAAATTGGAAATAATCAGCACAAACTGAGACCATCTTCTCCATTAGAATGTGTACTCCTTGAGGGTAAGGACTTTTATTGTTTCCCACTTTTCTTTGTTTCAGGAACTTACTACAATTTGGGATACATAAGTAAGTGCGTAATAAATGGTGCCCAGGTAAGAAGTAGCAGAACTGAGATTCACACCTAGATCCTCTGACATCAAATTCATCACTCTTTGTGTTGCTCTATGCTGAACTACACCCTCTCTGTGTCATTACTGCAAACCAGAGGCTTTGAACCTTTACTGTAATGCACACAAGTTGATTTATCACAAAATGTAGATATCCCATCAAGCCTTACTAATCCATGAATATGTTTATTCTTGGACTCCACTTGTGTCCTTTGAGTACCTCCACCTCCTTTTCCTCCTTCTCCTTTTCCTTCTCCTCCTCCTCCTTCTCTCTCCCCCCCACCCCCCCCCCCCACCTCCTGATCTCTCTCTTTGTCTTTCTCTCTCTCAGATATTCTATATCTTGGCTATTCTCTTACTTCCCCAATGACTCTATTAAAATGGGGTTCTAGTGAACCTCCTGCTGAGAAGAAGCGCAAAGTTTCAGGGAGTTATATAAGCCATTATTAGTCCTGGATTAGTTGATCACTAAGATTCCTTCCGTTTTTAGGGTTCTATGTGATTCTATCATCCTGAGTAATTGTAGCCTTATAGGGATGTTCACTGAAACTCCAGGCCCTGCTTTGGCTCCTATGAGGTGCTCATTAAAAAGCCTTGCAGGTACCCAGGCATTGCAATTAAGCAGCCAGGGTGACTGACAGGATGATTGGGTCTATGTTCTTTCACTCTCTCATCCAGTCACTTTTCCTTCCACTAAGTGGGGCTAATGCACTTTATTTGAAATTGGGGCCTTTGAAAGGAGCTGCAGGAAACAGTTATTCTGGTTTTTTTTTTAATTCTTTATTTCCACATCTGGTTTGACTAAAGGTGGAGGAGAACAAGGGCAGGGTTAGGAGAACTCCTGGCTCCAGGCCCAGTTTTCCCTTGGGGACCCTTCTTGCCCAGGCCCAGTTGGGATCAACTCATTCAGCCTTAATAATGGTTTACATGAGGCTCTGGAACCTTCTAAATCTTATAATTAAAATCTTAATCTGCAGATTTCCTCAGTGCCTAACACTCAGTTTAGTGCCTGGGAGTCATGGAATTTTCTCAGCTCTGGTGGCTGGACAAATCTTTAGCTGAAAGTAAGGTAGCAGAGCTAGAATTTTGTTTGTTCAGCACTCAGGATGGATGGGTGTATACAGGGGGAGCCTGTAGGCACTAGCAGTTGCCTGTATCCAACCTCATTATCAGTCAGGGAGAATTTGAAAGTCAGCAAAGGATGGGTCATTTTCTCCCCTTTCTTTTCCAATTCCAAGAGAGAACATGAAAGGCAATATGACATGGTGAATAGAGAGCCAGTGTTGGAATCAGAAAGAGCTGAGTTCAAGTCTTGACTGAGGCATACTGGCTGTGTGATCCTGGGCCAGTCACTTAACTTCTTAGTGTCCCAGACATCTCTCTAAGACTATGAAATACTGAAAAGGTACCAATCTGAATTGTTAGGAGGAAGTTGCCTAGAGCTCCCTACACTGAGGAAATTTCAGTTCTAGAACAAAAAACAAAACCCAACCCCCAAACTCCAATAATGAACCCTACCCCCTATCCCGAACAAACAAATATCATACTGACTTAGTCAGCTAGGCTGTGCTAGGTGTGCTTTAACAGCATTTCACTTTTTGTCTTCATCTCCTTAACACCCAGAGCAGAGCCTGACACATTGTAGGCATATTAAACAAATGTTTGCTGATTTGAGTGCAATTAAAAAACAATTAAACTGGAACACCCCTTCACAGCTTACCATAAAACCATTTACCTTCTCATATCATGCCTAAAATCATTCCAGAATCAGGAAATTTTAATTGGAAGGGACCTCTGAGGTCATCTCTAGAAGGTCATACCTCTGGACATAGTCTTTATGATTTGCCATGGCCAAAAACCAAAGTCATCCCTCTGCTCATTATTCTCTCTGCTCCTCAGGTGATAGACATACAATCTGTCATTGACCAGAATTCATTCAACCCTTTCCAGTTTGGTAGAAACTGCCCAAATCACTTCTATAACAATGAGTGGGACTTAAGCAGAGAAAGCTGGATTACTGTAGGGGCAGGTCCTTAACCTAGGGTCTGTGAACTTAAATTTTTTTTTTTTATAATTACAGTTATTTGCTAGACCTAGCCCTCTGAGATCAGAATCACAACCCTATAGTTCAGTATAATTGGCTTCCTTTGTAATCCTATGTAGTTTATTTTAGGTATTTAAAAACATTGTTTTGAAAAAGGGTCCATGGGTTTTGCCAGATTTCCAAAGGGATCCTTGAGACATAAAAGAAAATAATAACAGACTAAGAGAGTTTCTAGACTTATGAAAGTCAGATCTTATATTCCTGTGATCATTACCATAGTACATGCTAGGTGGTGCAGTGCACAGAGTGCTGGCTCTGGAGTCAGGAGGACCTGATCTCAAATCTGACCTCAGATACTTCCTAGCTATGTGATCCTGAGCAAATCTCTTAACTATTTGCCTCAGTTTCCTCATCTGTAAAATGAACTGGAGAAGAAAATGACAGACCAGTCCAGGGTCTTTGCCAAGAAAATCCCAAATGGGATCACGGAGATTGGTTGGTTTCTTGAACACAACTGAAAAAATGACTCAATGACTGAGTAAATGCTTCTAGATTTTCCCAGATTTACAGTGAAATGCCACAGTTGGAGGAAGCCAGATGCAAATTCTGAATTTCTGGTACTCAAGTCTCTGCTGGAAAGAAATATAATAAAAAATGTCTAACTTTCAGGTGGCAATTGCTAACCATTCTCTCTCTCCTCCCTTGAGTAACTAGCTTTCTGAGTCCATATCTGTCAAGAGTGTGTCTGCTCTTTCAATAGAGTTTTAAGCTCTATTGAAAAGGTACTTTCCTTTCTGCACTAGTTACTACAATCAAATGGGGTAAAGGGAGAGAAATTTCTTCCTTTCCTTCCTGCGGGAATCTTTTTCCACATAGTGCTGCTATGTGTCCCCAGAGCTTTGTTATTTAAAGCCTTACAAAGGCATATCTGATTTTTATTCATCAAATAAGTTTGCATCCTTTTTATCAGAAAAAATACTATCTCACTATTAAGGGATGAGAGCATTTGCATATATATTTAGAATTAGTTTAATATCTTGTCAGATCAGCTCCTCTACAGATGGTCCTCAATCAATTTGGAAGAAGATTTCTAGTGGAAGGCCACAGGGATCATTTCTTGGCCCTGTTTATCATTATTTATCAGTTATTTGGATAAAGGCATAGATATTATGCTTATCAAATTTATCGATGACCCAAAGCAAGAAGCAATGAAAGGAAAAAACCAGTTTATAAAAGGCTTGGCAAAAGGCTAAACTAAACAAAGCCACCTTGAGAGCATGTAAGAATGAAAATGGAAGGAAGACAACAAGTAGATGTTTGGCTAACTTTCCATTGCTCTTTTCTTCCTGTTTACCAAAGAGTGCCACCATTTCCAGGGCCCCAACCACTTTCAGGGGCTATTTTGTATATTACCAAGATGCTCAGTCTTTTCATTACTTGTCATGGGATGGGAAGAGAGACAATGGCTGGCTTGACCAGGGCACTGGGTGTGCTATGACCATCCAGCCGGCTTTGGGGTAGGCAGAAATCCTCTCTTATATTTGAGAGACACAGAGCAGGTTGATGGGGCCTTCTTCTTGTACTGCCCATTAGGGCAATCAGTATATCCTGAAGGCTGTATGCCAGATGCTCAAACCACTGCCCCTAGATAAAGGGTAGGCTATTCTGTCTCCTATGGGAGAGTGGTATTCCAGTGTCAAGTAACTACATCTCCCCAAGCCTAAATACCTGCTGTACTTATGGTGATTTGCAAGTTGTTATTCCATATTTATAGCTTCTCTTTATTAACCTTGAGATCAGGTGTGGGCCATGGGATTAGAGTGAGCTAGACTCAAAATCTTCTGTCTTTGGAAATGGCTTGCTTGGGCCACAAGGTTGGAAAGAGTTGTTACTCATACTTTCATGAAGTTTATTTGAAGTAAATTGTGTCTGTGCTTTGTTACCAATACAAAGTTGAAGTGACTTGCTAGCATGACTATATCTGAGAGGAAGTAGGTAATTTCCTGTGGGAAAAGGACAGAGGAGTCAGTGAGAATATCTAGAATCTGGGAATAAAGGGGAAGCAGGCACTCAAACAGAGATCACATACACACCATACCTGTTATGTCATGTCCTACTAGATTTTTCAATTTTTTTCCAGTCCAAGACTTTATAGATCCAGGACTAGTAGTAACTACTTCTTATTCTTTATGTGGCAGCTCTGCCTGGTTTCAACTCCATGGAACAAGATGTTCCAGTGCCAAACTCTCTATCTCCCATGTCCCTCCCCATCCTTAGATTAAACTCCTTGATGACGAAGACTGTCTTTCTTTTTATTAATTATATTTCCAATGTTTAGCACAGTGCCTGTCACATAGTAGACATTTAATAAGTGCTTATTGAATTGTATTGGGTACAAATTATGTACAGAATATGATTTAATACTATTCCTTCTTGCTCCACATGGATGAAGCCCAGAGAAGTGGAAGAAGAAGAGACAGAGAAAGGAGAAACATTTCCTTTGATGCTACTGTTGATTGGGATCTAGTTAATCAATATTATATGATGGAACTGTGACTTAGATTTATAAGTTCCTAAAACGTCTGAGCTGGAGGGAACCTCAGATAATATGAGAAATAACTCATATTCTTGTAGAGCTTTGTTTTACAAAGCTCTTTCCTCAGTGCCATCCTGTGAGGAAGCTTGTACAATTAGCATTGTTCATTCATTCAGTTATTTATTCAGCCAACATTTGGAGCAGCTAAGTGGTGAAGTGGATAGAGCACCAGTGCAGGAGTCAGGAGGACCTGAGTTCAAATCTCACCTCAGACACTTGCCACTCACTAGCAGTGTGACCTTGGGCAAGTCACTTAACCCCAACTACCTCATCCTAGATCATCTCCAGTCATCCTGATGAATATCTGGATTTAGATGGAATCACTGGATTCGGATGGCTCTGGAAGAGAAGTGAGGCTGGTGATCTGCACAGCCCTCCCTCACTCAAAACAAAGTCAAGTGCAAGTCATGTCATTGTTTCTCTGATGACATGGTCTTCTTCACCAACAAAGGATGAACACACATACATACACACACACACATACACAGTCAGCATTCATTTAATGAACATTTTAGTAAGTGTCTACTATGTTTTAGGAGCTACACAAAAATAAAACAGTCCTTGACCTCAAAGAGCCTACCTTCTCCTCTGGGGCTGGGGGCTGGATGTAGAAAGAGAAGAATGTATAGAGATACGCATACATACAAAGTAAGTATAAAGTGAATACGACAGCAATTCTTTCCAGACAGTGAGTTTAATATCTGCTTGAGGAGTTGAAGTTATTTATTTTTGTCTTTGCTTTTCATTAAATCCAGTCATGGCTTCATTACTCAGCACCCTTGGGCTAACCTGCTTCATGCATTTATTAACCTGGAGGCAGCAGGTATAGGAGGAAAATAGCTTGTGTTCCAGACAGGTATGTAATGGTGCATTTTATATTTTAGTTGAACTAAATTTAGTATATTAGTTTTTATTTAAGCTTGAAATTCTTTTCTTAAATAGGTTTTTATCGATTTTTTTGTTTTTACATTACCAGAAAGTCAGGCATTCTCGGATTTGCAGCCATATAATAGGAATAGAAGATTATTGGGATTAAAGAGATGTTTTTGTTTTAGAGAGAATATTGGGGAAGGGGTTTTATTTCTGTATCTTTTCTTTTATTTCCCACTTTTTAGTTCCCTTTACACTTAGTATCAATTCACTTTTACAAAGGAATATTTACTTTGAAAATGTTGCATGAATAAAGTACAAACATTTGCCCCAAAGCCTTAGGGGCATATTGTATCCTACATCACCTGGGGGTGGAGTCTGGAGTAGTCTTAGATTTAGCTCATTTTTTACATGGATCCCATCCACTTCATGTCCAGAGGTGGCACCACTGATTGATAAGTCCTTGGACTGGGTCTCAAAGGTCACCCCTTGCTCCTTTCAATTGGCCACAAAGCCCAGAATCTGGAATACCTGTAGGAGGCTTTAATCCTTCACCTAAAACAGAAAAACACAATCTCAGAGGCCAAGGACTGAGGTTTGTTTCTTGGAGCCACATGGTCTTCATGGGGAAAAGACCCCCAAGGTTTCTCCCATTATAGTATCATTTGTCACTGAATTCTATGAGCAAAGGAATCCAAAAGATAGTCCAAGAAAGCAGCAGAAGAGAAAATGGACAAAACTAGGGGTGGGGAACCTGTGGCCTTCTAGGTCCTTGGATGCAGTCTTAGAACAAATCCTTTTAATAAGGGGATTTGTTCTGTGAAGTTTGGATTCAGCCAAAGGGTAACACTTGAGGGCCTAGAGGGCCACATGTGACCTTGAGGCTGAAGGTTCCTCATCCCTGATAGACTGAGACTGACTCAGTCTTTTTAAAGATACCCTTACTTCTGACTACTGACGATGGAGAAAAATGCTTCTCCTAACCATGTGGCAGGCAGACAAGAATCAATTAAGAACTGTACACACATACTGCCCTGTCTCTCCAAGATAATTTTATTGAATGTCACCATTACTAACCTGGAAGCAGGATATCCAGCCTCTCCACTTAATGAATTTCCGTTAGTCAAGCAAGCTGATATATTCGTTCCAATTCAATAAATTCAATAAACATTTATTAAGTGCTTATGAAGTGCCAGGCACTGTGCTAAGTAGTAGGGATACAATTAAAAGAAAAGATTGTCTGCCCTCAACAAGCTTACCATCTAAAGGGGAAGACAACATGCAAAAAGAGGCAGGAAAATGGGGGTGGAGGACTGCACACCAGGAGGTACTAGCACAGAGGCACCCCATTCTGTGACATTGAAACAAGACAGCGCAGCAGATGCAAAATGGATTAATCTGACAGTGCAGTTTCTGCCCTCTATAAAAAAAGATACTGGGAGGGGGAATTAATCAAGACTTGATTTTGCACCATGATGGATTTTAAAAAGTGATGAGCTTATCTTGAGAGGGACTTACTCGTTCCAGGGAGATGAAACCAAGCAAGGCAGCAGATGCAAGGTGGAGGGTGCACACTCAGTCCCTGTAACATAGGGATAAACAATGCCTCTAATACATATTTCCTATAGTTATTTAATACAAAGATCAAGGGAACTTATGCCTATAAAATACTTTGTAAACCTTAAAGTGTTGTATAAATGTCATTATCATCTTCTTAATACTAGTTTGGTGTCAATTTTGATTATTTTCTCTTACAAATTTATTGTCTGACTCCCCAAATAACTGATTTGTAAATGCCTCCTGCAGGGTAACAATTCTTGTCTGTTAAAATATAATCAGCTTAATTTCCTAAACCTGAGTTATGTTTCCCACTATATTTTTCACTGTTTTTTTTCCAATACCCAATTTGCTTTGAAATCACTGAAAATTAAGTTATATGTTAATTTAATTAGGAAGATTTTAAGAAGGTTCTAGTAGAACTTCATTATCTCCCCATCCTTTCTAGTGTTTGAGAACAAGCTACAATGATTTTCTTGGTGGTCTTTGTATTTAGCTAGGATGATCCTTGGATAACAGACGCAATTTGTTGCTACCTAAATGTGATTGTCTTCTAAGCTTTAATCAGATAGCCTTTAAGAACCCTGGGTTACCTCTCTGTCGTAATGAGGCTTCCAAGTAGGACATTGTAGGGGAAAAAGTTACTTGGGTTACAAAAATATGCTCATGCAGTTAAAAAGTATTAGCTCCAGTACCTAGTACTTAGTAATGGTTTAATAAATACCTGTTGATTGATCATTGTACGGAATTTCCAAATTGATGAGAACACAGATCCCTTTTGTACTAAGAGATTCACCTGCCTTGTTTCACCAGTGACAAACTTAGATGCATTCCTAAATTCATAAACAAGCCACAGTAAGAATAAGATATATATATTTGAAATAAGACATAAGAAAAAATATGTAATGGATCACAAAACTATTTGCATAATTCTAGACTTAAGCATTGGAAAAATGCAAATATTTCACTATGAAGTATTTATTTGGAAATACCATTTAAACAAAAAACCTTCCAAAAACCTTTCTTTCTAGGTATGCCAACATTTTTTCCACATAGAAACTGAAGATAATATTTTCCTTTAAAATTATCCCAAATTTGCCAACCTTTTTAAGAAGTGGTTATCAATAGTATATTGATATATATATATCATTGGGCAGCTAGGCAGTGCAGTGGATAGAGCACCAGTGCAGGAGTCAGGAGGACCTGAGTTCAAATCTCACCTCAGACACTTGACACTCATTAGCTATGTGACCTTGAGCAAGTCACTTAACCCCAATTGCCTCATCCTGGGTCATCTCCAGTCATCCTGATGAATATCTGGTCACTGGATTCAGAGGACTCTGGAGGAGAAGTGAGGCTGGTGACCTGCACAGCCCTCCCTCACTCAAAACAAAGTCAAGTGCAAGTCATGTCATCATTTCTCTGATGGCACGGTCTTCTTCGTCAATGAAGGACGAACACACACACTATATATCATATAATATAGCAAAGGTGACATTGAAAAATATTATCAATTGTTTTTATATCACCTTCATTTCCCTATATATTCCTTTTTCCTTCCCTTTACAGAGTCATTATTTATAATAAAGAATAAAATAAGAAGTGGGGAAAAAGCAGCTTAAGAAAGTCATCCAATGCATTAATAAAATTTAACAGAGTATGCAGTGTTACATGTTCATAGTTACCTACATCTGCAAAAAAACAAATAGAGGTAAGTACATTCTCATATATCTTCTCTAGGACCAAGTTGATGATAGAGTATAAGAAGTTACCTAAACATCCTGTTAATCTGACATAATAAAGAGCAGATCATTGGTAGGTATTTATCAATTTGAAGAAATTCCTGAGTCATAGAAAGGGTTGGTCATTGGGTAAAGGCAATTAAGAGGATGAAGAACACTTCTCACTATTGACTGGTTGAAGGATCTGTCTCATTCCTGATGACCCTTAATAAGCAAGAATCTAGTTTTCAGGAAGAAGTTAGAAAAAATTTCACCTTTGTCAAAGGCATCTTGGAGGAGAAGCTCATGTCAGTATGGGGTAGGTAAGGGAAGAGAGCACAAGCATTACTATCCCATTTTGCAGATGTGGCTCATAAAGCCCCAGCTGGGGTCTCACAGAAGTGAAATGATTTAACTAAGATCATTGTTGATCAGAAATTATTCATATCTGACTCTTTGTGACCTCATTTGGGGATACATGGCTAAGATACTGGAGTGATTTTCTATTTCCTTCTTCAACTCATTTTACAGATGAGGAAACCGAGGCAAACAGGGTTAAGTGACTTGGCCAGGGTCACACAGTTAGGACGTGTCTGAGGCAGGATTTGAACTCAGGAAGAGACTTACTGACTTCAGGTCTGGTGTTCTACTATACCACCTAGCTTAGCTAAGGTCATATGGCTAATTAAGTCTGATTTGAATCCTGGTCTCTTCTGATTCCAAGTACAGCTCTCCTTCTACTATGATGAGCTGTATCTCCTTCTAAATGCACTTCTAGATGTGCTAGCTTAGCTCAGTTATTCCCCACCATATCTTAAACTCCACCCTGCTTCAAACGAGATTTTTAACAGGGAAGAACGAGGCTTCTTGCTAAAGCTGTTTGCATCAGCAGCAGGCTTGGCTGAATGTCACTGCCCCAACCAAAGGAGGAGGACTCATTACTGAACTTTCTAGTTCTGTCTAGAAAAAAGTCCAAGGTCTAGCGCTGTGTTTTGGGCCATTGCCAGTTGTCCTGAACTATGTCTTGCCATTGGACTCTGATGACTGGGGGAGAGAGTGGGGCTAATGACTTTGCACAGCCCTGCCTCTGTTAAATTCAATTCACTTGCAAGTCAAGATCTCACCTTCCTGATGTCATTGGTCCTCTTCTACAGTGAAGGACAAACACCAACAACAGTTCTGTCTATGAAAATTAGTCCAGGCTTTTTCTTCTTTTGTTTTCTCATTTCTGTTTATTCTTATTAAGCTCATGACCAGCTTTGCATATGAAAAATCTCTGTTTCAATCCAGTCCAATCCAACCCAACAGGTATTTATTAAGCTTCTACTGGTGGTACAGTGAATAGGGCATTGGGCTGGGAGTCAAGAAGACTCATCTTTTTGATTTCAAATCTGGCCTCAGACACTTACTCACTGTGTGATCCTAGGAAAATCACTTACCTGTTTGCCTTAGTTTCCTTATCTGTAAAATGAGCTGGGGATGGAAATGGCAAACTATTTCAGTATCTTTGCCAAGAAAACCCCATATGGGTTCAGTTCATAAAGAGTCAGACGTAACTGAAAATGACTGAACGCAATGGCAACAATACTATTGTTGTATTAGCAGTCCATTGGGACAAAAGATCAAAATGAAAAATTATCCCTAAGCTCAAGATGCTTTCATTTGACTGGGAAGAGACAATATAAAAAAGATAAGCAGCTAGATGATCATTTGAGTAAGGTAAAAGACAGCAGTAACCACCAAGACTTCAAGAAAAGGTTGTGGCAATTCTCCATCGCAGATGGCCTGGGTGAGCAGGAGGTGGGGGCCTGAGCCAGCATGATCAGTCTTCTGAACAGTCTAACTTTGGGCACCTGTGGCGAGAAGATCAGGAGCAGGAATTCAACTAAATTTCAACAAGCATTTATTAAATGCCTACTATATACCAGGCACCATGCATTCTACTCACTCTTGTCAGATTGTCGACTCTAGATGAATTCTCTCAAGGATAGGCCTGTTAAATTTCTTCCCCACAAGGTTCTGATGTGCCCTGAGAATGTTGAGAATTCTCTTTCCTTTACCATCAACTCAAACCCATAATGGCTATGTTACCTCCATTTTAGGAATCTAACTCCAATTCCATTTAATCACTTAAAATCAGGTAAGTTTTTACGAAGTTATATTTATTTCAAAGATATAGCAAGAACACACAAACATTTCTTCTAACATCTTGGGGTTATAATTCCCATCACCCTCCCCTAACTCAATGGAGACTGGAGTTAGAGATTAGACTCACAATTTAATTCTCTTTTTACACCTCTTAGTCCCACCAAGGTCAAACCCAGAGTTTCCTTGACTGAATTCCTAGGACCCTCACTTCTGAGGGTTTCACTATTGTGTTGACTGAAACACTTGGCCCAGATTCCTGGATTTATGGATTTCTGAAGCTCTACTTCTCAAAAAAGAGACCCTTTTCCCTGCACCTGGAACAGAAAAGAACAAATGCAAAGGCCAAAGACCCAGGCTCATTTCTGAGTGGTGCATATAACCTACCAGGGGGCAGGTGGAAGGAGGCACAAAGACTCTCCCTCCCCTACGATGGCATGGCATGAGTCAAGGCATCTTCTTCTCCCTCAATTACAAATGATGCAAAAATACCAAAGGTGCTCCACAGGGAGAGTAATAGCACAGTGCCTTCTGCATAATAGTACTTAAATGCTTGTTGACTGACCTTAATATACTTCATATTATATATGAATAGATACTTCATATAGATACTGCTTTATACTTATTCCACAACTGCCTACTGGAAGCCAGCTCTGCTGGTATAGGTCCCAGGTAGGTCTAAGCCAGGGCCCTTCATACCTCCTGGCTTTTACTTGACTCTCATCCTCCTCACCTGCCCTCATGGTGAGTGTTCTCTACATCCACCACCATCCAGGAGTACATCTCCCTACCAGGTCTGGCTACTTGATAAGTTTCTGGCCCCCTAACTTTTTTCCAGACTCCCAATCATTTCTCCAATGTCCACTGTCACTCTCTTCTCCAAAATTAAGCCCCTCCCCATAGGAACCTAGGAGTCCCACTTTTAGCCTGTCCTTCAGGGCTCAGGTGTCATGTCTCCCTGATCCCAGCTCCTGTTTAGTAAATTGACTGTCCTACCTTCAGATTTGGCCCTCTATAAGGCTCCACAAGCTCTGCCTTTCTGCCCCCAGGACACCACCTTGGATTCAGGAAGCAAAGTCCTTTCTTGGGCCCCTTATCTGGACCTATGGCTCTTGGGCTGCTTCCCTGTCAGATCCCAGACATTTGATTCCCTGTCTCCCATTTCTCTTCAGGTATTCAAAGCCTAAGCAGTCATCCTGTTTTTCCAGGTTCAGCTGCCCACCTAAAACATGCTGACACTTGAGCATCCTTGTTCCCTTCACCCTCTTCTTTCAGAGCCCAGGGAGCTGAATCCCAGACTAGATTTTTGTCTCTCAACCTCAGGCTTCCCCTGGTCATTCCCAAGTGGCTGCTTTCAAGTGCCCTCCCCATCCCCAATCTTGCCTACCTCCTAGACAAAGCTGTCAGTCTGTTGTCTAGATGATGTGTATGTGTTGGTTAGGGAGAGGGGATTCAGGGAGAGCAGAGTACTAGCTAGAGGGAGAGCTGTGACTCAAGAGCGAGTGAAGCTCTGACTGGTCTCATCCCATCAGGAATCTCAAAGCCCCTTTTGCCTCTTGGATCTCTCTATGAGGATAGGGGAGAGAAAGGGGGTCAGAAGAGAAGGAGTAAGAGAGGATCAGACCATCTTCATTTTTTTTACCATCCCTGTGCTCTCTGACTATGTGTACTCCTTGTAACTGCTCCAATGGCCAGAAGCCCAGGAGGGTCTTTCCCTTCCAGATTTTTGTTTGTTTTTGTTTTTTTGACTAGATAAAAGAGGTCATTCCTTGCCTTATTTCTTACCTAACCTTAATCACTGAATGGGTGTTGCCTCAGTCAGACTGAGTCCTGGGAAAGACCTTAGCTTAAAAAGGACAAAGTCTCTTGCTGCATTTGGGCCCTCTCCACTTGTCTTGATCTGTGTGTTGCCTCTTTGAACCAGATGACTCTGGAGGAGAGAGTGAGGCTGGCGACTTTGCACAGCTTTCCTTCACTTAAATTCGATTCACTTGCAAGTCATGGCATCAACATTTCCTGATGTCATGGTCCTCTTTGAGAATGAAGAGTAAACAACAACAGTAACAGTAACAACTTATTCCACATAGGAATATTGTAGGAGTCAATGTAGCATCATAGTAGTCAATAGTTTGTAGTAAAAGGATCTGTTCTGCATGATACTAATGGGACATTTGTAAGCAATCAACAAGCATTTATTAAGAGCCTACTAGACGTTAGACACTGCTAACTATTTTGGATACAAATACAAAGAATGAAGCAACCCCTCCTCTTAAGGATTTTATATTCTAATTATAAATCACTTACTATATCTGGGTCTCAGTTTCCTCAGCGATTAAATGAAGGGAGGGAAGAACTAGATGAACTCTGGTCCCTTTGAGCTCTTCATCTATCATCTCATTTAGGCAAACTCCTCTTCACAATCAGATTCTAGCTTCCATTTCCAGAATTGTTGTACATTATTCTACATTTCAACCAGATCAGACCACTTGCTATTTCTTGTAAATTTCTTGTTTGTGCCTTGTACAAGCTATCCTTGGTGCCTGAAATTCTCTCTCTCCCCTCAAATCCGGCTTTCTTAAAAACTCAGTTCAAGAGACACTCCCTAAAGGATATCTATCCTGAGGCCCTTCCCCACAATGGCTTTTTCCCTTCTCCTGAAACTGTCGTTTTTTTCAGTTGCATCTGACTCTTCGTGACCCCAGCTGGGGTTTTCTTGGCAAAGATATTGGAGTGGCTTGCCATTTCCTTTTCCAGTTCATTTTACAGATAAGGAAAATGAGGCAAGCAAAGTTAAGTGACTTTCCTAGGATCACATAGCTAGTAAATTATCTGAGTCCAGATTTGAACACAGGAAGATGACTGTTTCTGAATCCAGACTTGACATTCTATCCATTGTGCCACCTAGCTGCCCCCATCTGACACATAGCAAATATTCAGTCAAGGCTGGCTAAATTGAATTGAATTAAACACTTCCATGTTAATATTCCCTCTGATTCTTCTCCCACCCCATCAGCCTGGAACACAAATAGGCACTGGAAGAAAAAAATGTCATGAAAAACCTACAGTGTCTAGAATCTACTAGTTTATAGAGATTAATATTATTTGTGTAATTCATATAAAGGAAGTCAATTAGTTCTCCATCAATCTCATCCATGTGCTCTGTCTACTAGGAAGGAGGCAAATGAGGGTAAGGCATATAGTAATGAAATTTGCATTACAGAAGGAAGAAAATATTTATTACGAGCCTACTATGTGCCAGGTACTATAATAAGAACTTTAAAATTCTTATCTCAGTTGATTCTCAACAACCCTGGGAGATAGGTACTCATTATTCTCAATTTACAGTTGAAGAAACTGAAATAGAAATCAAATGACTTGCCCAAGGTCCCAGAGCTATTAATTTCCAAGGCTGGACTGAGGTCTTCCTAACTCCAGACAAAGTGCTCTAGCCACTGAGCTACCTAACTCTGATTCAAATGGGTAATTCTTGAGGTTCCTCTTGGAATACTGAGCTATCACCACAGTGCTCAGGTATCTGCTGCATATGTTGGAACAATGTAGATGATGGCAAAAGAGGCAAGTCATTCTTCTGTACCCTTTTTGTTTGTTTTTGTGTTTTGCCTTTGGGAGGTATTCTTTTTGGGCTCTCTTGGTCATATTAATTGGGTAAAGGCTCCTCTCTATTTCTTCCTATGGTGTGAGTAGAACACTTGTCAAACAATTTTTCAGTGAAACTGCAGAGGTGAACATGCCAATTCTAAGTTCCAGAGTAATGGACACACATAGCTCCACTATTTGGAAAACTCAAATTCATATTTATTGGAAATATTTATAATAATGTTCATTTTGTAAAACCCTGCTAACCTCCACTTCTTCCTTTTACATTAACAATGAAACTTGAATTTTCCTATATGTTCTGTGACATACAATTGAAATCTGGGGATTCAAATTAGTCTCCTTACATATTCCTGTCTGTGGGAGCAATGGTCACTGAAGAGTTTATAATTTGGTCTTTTGTTACCTCATCTCTCTAATAGGATTTTAAAATATTCTAATTAGGGTCAGGAAGTCATGCAAAGAAGCAAGAAAATCCTTCCTCTTCCTCTATCAGGACATGGAGAGAAAATAATTCAGTCAATCATCCTGTAATTTCCAGAGCACTATCATTTTTCCCAGTGGTTACTGAGTCCAATCTGAAAACAAGGTAATAGAATATGCATCATACAGTTGCTGGTCCTCCTGGGCCTGTCTCCAGCAATACTAATTTGGCATTCAGAGTAGTTGTGCTTTGTTGCATGGGTAAAGATTTTCAAACCATGAAACCCAATGTCAAGACAACCCTGCATCTTCACTTTGCTAATGCATAGTGTGTCTTTCCATTATTATTAGTTTTGGGACATGCATTCTCCTCTAAAGTATAGTGTGGTCTGGGAGATGCAAAATTTGCCAGATGAATGAATGTGATGGGGAGAAGTTGTGTGGAAACTTAGCGTAAACTATTGTGATGATCATGTGTGTATGTTTTTCTCAGTGTACCTTAGAGCTTTGAAAGAAGCCATTTGGGAAATGAAGTGGGTTGGAAAATAAACTCATTTGGAAAATCCAGGGAGCAAAAATGATAGAAGTTAGAGGGTCTGGTAGATAGTCATGTCAATGCACTGTTACTGGAGGTGGGAATTCATCCAACTGCTAGAGAAAAGGATTTGAATTATACTAAAAAAAGTTGCTTAACTGTACATACTCTCAGACCCATCAATGCAACTACTAGTTATAGACCCTACATGGAGCCTCCTGATAAATGCTTAACAACCAGCTTCCTGGGGGGGAAAATGTGCCCATGACACACTTTTAAGTTTAATCAACATTATTAACATTTTCTCCATCCCTCTCTTAAGTACAGAAACCAACAAAACATTACATCAAGTCATGATTTGTAGCATTTGCTGAGCACTAAAATGAGCCAGTTCCAGGACATCATGACCCAAGGAGGTCAAACAGAGACAAAAAATATTTATAATAACTTTTTTATTGGAGGAAAAACCTTAAAAAGACAATAGGTGCTCATTGTTCGGCTGAATCATTGACGGTCTATGAATAGAATGGAATATTACTGCTATAAGGAGCAACAAATATGAAGAATCAAAAGAAGCTTGAGAAGATTCATATGAATGGATGCAGTACAGAGCAACAAAACAAGCAGAACTAAGAGAACAATTTATACAATGGCCACAATAATGCAAAGAAAAGCAGCATGGAGAACCTCAGAATTCTGATCAGTTGAGTGACCACGTGTGACATCAGAATGTTGCTGATGCCTCCTAACTCCCACAAGAAAGATGTGGCTTGGAAGTGCTAAATGACACATATTTTTCAAATGTGGCTGGTGTGTTGACTTGTATTGCTTGACTATTTATTTGTTACAAGGGAATGTTCTATTGGGGAAAGCAAGGAGTCAGTGAGACCTGACAATGATATTTTAAAAAGAGTAACAATCAACCTTTTTAAAAGTCAGGAAGTCCCGAATCTTCTAACAACTGGTAGATATTGCGTTTGGTACAGTCCTTTACTTTTAAATAAGTCCCAGGCCCATGGTTGTTGAAGAGTATTTTGCAAATCATTTTTATCTCTGGCTTCTTGGTGCTTTGTGCAATATTGTTAATTATTTTTTTAATCTGGTTAAGATAAATGATTGTAGAAAAGAATGGTAATATTTCTAATCATTTAGGAACCACATTGTTTGGAACAAATTTTGATATTACAGGACAGATCTTATATCAGGGTTCCTGACCTGACAGTGTAGAGTTCCTCAGGCCCTAGAACCATTCTTATGCATGTATCTGTGATAAGTAGAATCACTGAAAAAATTCCATAGCACCACTTAGTGGCAGTGTAGAAATTAGATTGTGAATTACCTGTCCATGTTTTGCTCCACTTTTACCAGGTAACAGGAGGGCTGTCATAGAATGCTGACTTTCAGGTTTGTTCTCTCTCCTCTTCCTGTGCTGTGGTTGAAAGACTGAAGGGAAAAGAGAAGTGGACATCAACCTGAATGGATCTTTTTTCTTAACCGAGGAGGCGAGACCTGAGATTAAACAAAATGCTTATGTTATATCCAAATGATGCTTCTAATTTTACTATGCATGTATATAATTCAATTACATTTCTTATTAAGATAATGATTCTGTACTAGAGGCTTGTGATTTACATAACATGCAATGTAGGGTAGAAAGGGTGGGATGTGGTCTGAGTAGAATGGTGCCAGGGGTTAAATGCATCATAAGATAAGGGCCTGGGGAATTGTCAGTAGGTATTGAACAGCTTGGATGATAGTCATATGCCCATGACCTTGCCTAGTGTTGGTCATAGTACTCTGTGCCTGTTACATGTAGTTTGTATAAAACTGGAGTGTTCCTATCATTTAGCTTTTAATAAGAGAGGAAGAACAAAAGTGATGAAGACAAAGAGAGTTATGATAATAAAATATCTTTATTTGGACTGGGGGAAATGTGAAGAAAATTTCCACAGTTCCGTCAACTCCTCTCCTGGTTTCTGGACCCAGCTATTCTTTTTTTTTTTTAAGTTCTTAGCTTTTTTTCTTTCTTTCTATTTTTTAAAAAAGCTATTTATTTATTTTCAGTTTATAACATTCAGTTCCATAAGCTTTTGATTGTTAAATTTTCCCTCTCTTTCCCTTTCTCCCTCCCTAAGACAGCATGCACTCTGATATAGGTTCTACAAATACATTCATATTAAGCATATTTTCACATTAGTCATGTTGTAAAGAAGAATTATAACCAATGGAATGAACCATGAGAAAGAAGAAACAAGACAAAATAAAACAAAAAGAGAGAGAGCAAACGGTATTCTTCCATCTGCCTTCAGACACAATAATTCTTTCTCTGAATGTGGATAGCATTTTCCATCATGAGTCTTTTGGAGTTGCTTTGCTGAGAAGAGCCAATGGACCCAACTATTCTAATATTTAACCAGATACCAGCCTGGAATCTTTTGCTGTATTCCCACTACCAATCTACTCTTCCTGACCTATGAATCTTCATTCCTAGATGACCCTTACTACCTTATTCCTTTGTTTCTGTCCCAAGACTATTGAGTATCACAGGAGAAAAATCAAGAAACTGATGCTATTCACTCCAAGTTTTGGTTTTAGAACCTTAGCTGGTCCCTCACTGCTGTTCAATAACTTTTCTCCTTTTCCCTTGCTGATGTCTTGTCTCATTTCCTGAGGTGGTTTGCTCCAATGCTTTTACTTCCCTCTCTTCTCCAACTTTACTTTCATCTTCCACACTTACAACAGTTAACCTAGCTTCCTACTTCACTGAGAAGACTGAGATATCTGATGGGAGCTTCTTCACTGATCATCGCTCTGTTTCTCAGATCTTTTCAGCAGCATCATACTCTCTCTGCCTTAACTTTGTGTAGAAAAGAAAAGGCATTCCCTGTGTCCTTGATCCTGTTCCTTCCATGTCCTCTAGGACCTCGCTCTAGCATCTACCTCTCTCTATTGCGTCTTCAGCCTCTCCTCCTCATTAGCTTCTTCCCATCTACCTACAAATTATGCCCAACCAAAAAAAAGAAAAGAACATTTCCCCTGACCCTTCTTTCCCCTTCATCTATAACTTCATATTTTCTCTCCTCTTCGGTACTAAATGTATTTGGAAAGAAAAAGCAATCTGTACTTAATGCTTACACTTACTACCCACACTCTCCTCAGACCTCTGCCACCTAACTTCTAACATCTTTAGCTTCTTTGGAAATTGGTTTTTCAAAGGTCACTAATGACTTTTAATTTCTGTAACCCCATCACCCAACACTTCCAGCTTTATATACTTACATAATCAGGTTCAGTCTTAGAAGAATATCTCCCAAATCTCTCTCATCCAAGATACTTACTTTTTAATAATATTCTCTATTCTAGGAGTATGCTTCAATACAGTCACACCTGTACTGAAACTTTCCCTTTCTTCCTGACATATGATGCTTTAGCTCCCATTTCTGTGCCTTTGAAATGACCATCTCACATGCCTAGGTTGCTCTTCTTCCTTATTTCTATCACATAGGATCCCTTTCTTTCTTTAAGGTGCAGTATAAGAACAGTGAGACCTTTCTCAATCATTCCAAAGGCTAGTGTCCACCCTCCCAAACTACTTTATATTTAACTACATCGTTTGCCTTTATTCACTTTACATGTAGGCAGCTTACACAAACATGTACACATATACCAATGGACCAAATTCTAGTTTCTAGTCTCTGGTTGGCCTCAGATCTCTCTGGATCAATCGCACTGAAAGATTCCAGAAAATCTGTCTGCTCACTTCTATAAGTGCAGGAGAAAGGCTCAATAACCTGAGCCAATCAAGTCATTGCAGTGCCAAGCCTTTCCTACCATAGAAGATGTTTGCATCTCTCTAGGTGATACATTCAAAGTCCCAAACAACAGCTCATCCTTTCAACCTCAGAAAAGTTAACCAGTCTCTTTCAATAAACCCTCTGTATTTCCAAATCCCATGGTCCTTTTATTTTTTCAGACTGTATCTGCCTTGACCTCTCTGTATCTTTTAGCACTCTTGACCATTTTGTTTCTAGGCTATCTATCCTCTTATGTTTTTAAAAATACTACATTCTCTGGCTTTCCTTTTACTTCTTTAAAGCATAGTCTATGTAAACTTTGAGAATTCTTTTCCCAGCCTCCAGCTGGGTGCTCAGAGGACAACTGCAGCTCCATCTTGGGGTCCTAAGGGTATCCCCCTTAGGGGGGTTAGAGTATCTTTCTAATACTATTGGCTCAAGCCTCCATTCATCAATTAACATCTCCTCAATATAATTGATATCATTGATTAGTGCCCCACTATCATTTCAATAATTAACATCAGTTTTTTACAAAGAGCTTTTACAAAGGGATATTTACCAAAGATATATATGTGTGTGTGTGTGTGTGTGTGTGTATGTATGTATGTATGTATGTATGTATGTATGTATGTATATAACAAGAATAGAAGTTACAAAGTATTTCCCCCCAACACCAAGGACACACTCCCCTCTACCACTTCAGTCCTTAGGAAGAGTAAGCTCAAACTTAAAGTGACTGCTACAAAGATTTCCCACCAGGTCCACTTCTGGGTGAGGAACTGCTGCTGGATGAGTCATTTCCTTGTTGTTGTTCAACTGTGTCTAACTTTTTGTGACCTCATCATGGACCATACTGTTCATGTGGATTTCTTGGCAAAGATATTGAAATGGCTTGCCATGTTCTTCTCCAGTGGATTAAGGCAAACAGAAGTCAAGTGACTTGCCCAGGGTCACACAATTAGTAAGTGTCTGAGGCCAGGTTTGAACTCAGGTCTTCCTGAGTCTAGGCTCTATTCTCTGAGCCACTTAGCTGCCTCCAGCTTTCTGCAGGACATTATATCTAGGCTACCAGGTGAATCTACTACTAGACTGTGTCAAAAAGGGCACTAATAGCTGTGATGGTTTATTGGGCTTAGCTTCTGACAAAGTCTGTTATGGACTCTAGTTCTTGGGCATTTAGTGACTCACTCTTCTGACCTTTCAAAGATCACGTTTGTAGCTATTTCCCATAGTCCCTCACCCAAGAGGAAGAAAGATAGAACAGAGATAGAAAAAATAGCCATGCCATTCTCATGATAATATATTGGTCCAAATGGAGACAGTAGTTGGATAGGCATGGAGATTAAACTCAGCATTATCTCTCTATGTGTGTCTCTTTCTATATCTGTCTTTGCCTCTGTCTCTGTTTCTGTCTCTCTCTGTCTCTGTCTCTTTGCCCTTTCTGTCTGTCTCTGTGTCTCTCTCTGTCTCTGTCTCTCTGTCTCTGTCTTTCTCTCTGTCTCTCTCTATCTCTATCTCTCTGTCTCTGTCTTTCTCTCCAGAAGCATTCATCAGTCCTTGCCTCAATCACTGTCAGGAAAAAGAGAGACATAGTTTGACTGGTTAATGTCTTTTGCATACACAATCAGTTCTTGCTCCATAGCCAATCAAAAGGCTTTTCTTCACTATACAGTAAATGGACAGGTATCAGTTACATGACACCAGTTATATAACTTGCAGAGTAGTTACATTCATGCTCTGATATCAAGAGCTAAGTCATTCCATTTCTCATGGGACACTTGCAGAAACAGGCTCATTGAACACCTGTATTCCCAGGACTGCGCCCTCATTGGCCAGTGCTCTGTTACAAAACACTTCTCTGTCTCCTCCACCATCTTCACCATCTTCCCAATCTTTTAATGTGGACTTTTCTCAAAGATCTGCTGTATGGGTTCTCTCTTTTCTATCTATGCTTTCTCCTCCAGCCATTTCATTTATTCCTATTGTGTTAAACATCACCTTTTGGCAGATGACTCCCATATCTCTCCCTCTAGGCTTGATCTTTCTTTTGAGTATCAAATTCATATCTGTAACCCCTTTACAGTCTTTATCTGAATGTCTCATTGCCCCCTGAAACTCATATACATTGCAAAGTGAGCTTATTACATTTCACCCTAAATGTCTTCCTTCTTCTGACTTCATTATTTCTGTCTGTGTGACTGCTACTGACATTGCCTTTTCTGTTTTTAATTCTTCAGGATCTAGCGGTTGAACAGCTAGCCTCTCAATCAGGAATGCCTAGGTTCCAGACCTGCTTCTCACGTATAACTAACCATATGACCTTGCACAAGGGAGCTCTCTAAGATACTTTATACTGATATCTTCAAAAACAGAAATTTGGCTCAAAAAAATCTCTCTTTGCTACACATTCCCTCAAAGTGACTCCTCAGGCTGACATTGAAATTCCTTCTTTTCCAGTCCTATTACATATCATTTTCCTTCACCCATTCTCTGCCTCAGTTAAACTAGACTACTAGCAACTCCCGATGGGATGACATTGCATCTTCCTACATCTCTGCCTTTGCCCAGGCTATCCCCAATGTCTGGTATGCTCCTCCTCTTCACCTTCATCTCTTAGAACTCCTACCTTCTGTTCATGAGTCCTATTTCTGTTCTCTCCCAGTGATTAGTGTTCTATTTTTCTTGAAATTACCTTATATAAATTTTGTTTTTTTCTTTTTCATGTGCATATTGTATTCCCCAGGACAATATAAGCTGCTTGAGGGCAGGGACTAGTTGGCTTTTATCTTTATAAATTTCTAGTTCCTAACATAGTAGGTACTTAATGCACATAGTAGGTACTTAGTAAATGTTTGGTAAGTTGAATGAATCTTTTCTGAACCACCTTCCAACTCAAAGATCACAGTATTCTATGGAAAAGATTCCACCTGTTCCCACAGTTTTCATTTACATGGTTGAACAATTTGATAAATAACAGTCCATTGTAGTACTGACTTATTTATTTCTTCTCTCAATATATTGTATTTTTAACACTCATTTTGGATGAAATCCAACAAAATGAATTGATTGTTTAAAAAATTTCATTACTTATGTAAGTTGGGACTCAAATCTGGCACAAGATTCTTCCCTTGATGGAGAGTGCCTATACTGATGACAGGATTGTTGAGAGCCTGCAAGGAGAGGGGAGATTTTGCTTCTGCCTTCTAGCTTCCTGCTTCCAGAGAGGCAGCTCACAATTCCAGGTTCTAGCCAACTCCCCTTCATGCAGACGCTGAGCACAGAGTATTGTTCTCTCAGCCAATGAGGAGCATCTTATGCAAATTGCAGGCTCGAAGCACAGGTTACATTTAAATTATAGAGTCGTGCTTGAAGCTCCTGTAGGAATTAATTGGCCTTGAAAACATTTCCTTGGTTGGTTTTTTGTGTACTTTGCAAGCAGATGAGAAAAATCTGAAGGCTTAAAGACATTTATAATGCACTGTAACATTATTCAACCTTTTCCAAACACTACAGCTGAATAAAAATGCTCTAACAATGGTCGAAATTTCAGTGGCCAAAGGAAATGGGGTAGTAGAGCCCTGAAATGTTGCTTCATGCTTCAGAATTCTCATTGACTGCAAAGCTTTATTTCTTTCACATCTCATTTTTATTTGAGACTCTGGGTCCATAGCTTTAATCTGAATTTAGCATCTGATTTAGTGAGATTGTTTAAGACATAGACAGTTCAGCAGGTTTTGTTCTGTTAACCTCAAAGGGTTCTTAGGAGAACTGAGTCAGAATGAATGGGAGGATATATTCTTTGTTGTTGTTTTTTAAAGACAACTAATGACATCATGGGGTGATGCGGTGACTTGCCTGTGAATTGGATTTAAGTGAGGTAGCCTCATCAGCCTCACTCTCTTCCAGAGTTATTGAAGTCTAGTGTCATGACAAAAGTCAAGATGACTGGCAGTGGCCCAGGATGCAGTGGATGACCTTGGCATCTTCCATGTCTGACCAAGCTCTAAGCATTCTATGGTGCCTGCTTCAGCAGCCTTCATGGTCATTAGAACAAATTGTTCTCATCTACCCATTCTTCTGGGAGAAGTCTTCACATGCTTGTGGTAGATATCCTGCATAGGTAAGTCATTTATGGGTTTGAGGTCTGTTGGTTACTCTCAACCTGAGTCTACTGAGAAGGTTTTACTGGGGTGTGGCCAGTAAAACAAAAAGGGACCTGCAAAGCTCTCACACCAGAGGTGCCAGTCCTCCCTAAACACCCCATATACCCATATTCTGTGTAAAGCACTACAGAAATGTATGAGATTAATGTTCATTCCCTCATTTACTGATTTATGCAGCCATTCAATTAGTAACCATGATTAAGTACCTACTATGTACAACGCATCGTGCCCAGTGCCTGGGAATTTACAGATCTTCAAGATATGTTCCCTGGCTTTATGGAGCTCACAATCTGGCAGGGGAGTAATGAAATTTATACAAATATACAATGACCATGGTGTCTCCCAAAAGAGTCCAGAAAGCATCAAAGTCAGTAAGCACCAATCACCTTACCAAGCAGAGAAATATGGAAGGCAAGTACAGTGTTAGTTAATAAGACAGTCTTATTTGTAAAACATTGTAGAGAAAGATGACAGACAGCTATGAGCAGTATTGTCTCACCAAAAAATGGAAAGGGAAATGGTAATAATAACTGACCTTTATTAAATGGTTTAAGGCCTACACAGTGCTTTCTATATTTCATCTTTTTCAATCCTCCCAACAATCTTGAGAGGTAGGTGCTATTATTATCATCCCCATTTTCAGATGAGGAAACTGAGGCTTAAAGTGGTTTAATGACTTTTCTAGGGTCGCGCAACATATAAATGCTTGAGGTAGAATTTGAACCTAAATCTTCCTGACTCTAAGCATCCACTACATTACGCAGCTTCTCCATTGAAATTTCAGAAGTTGTAGCAGCCCAAGAATGTCTGTAGATAAAACTGCAAGAAGAACAACAAATAGAAAATTAATTGTTCAGGTACCACTTATGTAAAAAGCTTTTTCTAATTATCCAGGCATTCACACTCACTCCTTGCAGTTACTTTGTATCACCTTGTGTTCTCGTGTATTTCCTAGCAGAATGTGTGCTCCTCAGGGACAGGAACTGTTCTATTTCTGTAACCTTTGAGCTTAGCACAGAGCTATGAAGGTATCAGGGGCTTTACAAATGTTTGTCGAATTGAATGTAACAAATGGGCTACCATTTCTACTATAGAATCAACACATTTAAACTCTACACACAAGCACTTATAGCACTGTTCGAGCAAATGGAAATATAACACTTAAGAAGATGAACCTGGGAAGAACAATTGACCTGCCTCAGAGAGAGAGAGAGAGAGAGAGAGAGAGAGAGAGAGAGAGAGAGAGAGAGAGAGAGAGAGAGAGAGAGAGAGAAGGGAGGGGAGAGGAGGGGAGGGGGGGAGGAGAGGAGAGGAGAGGAAGAGACAGAGACAGAGGAAGGGACAGAGAGTCAGAGACAGAGCTAGACAAAGAGAGAGAGAAAGGAGAGGAGAGGGGAGGGGAGGAAGAGAGAGAGTCAGAGACAGAGTTAGAGAGAGAGAGAGAGAGAGAGAGAGAGAGAGAGAGAGAGAGAGAGAGAGAAGAGAAGAGGAGAGGAGAGGAGAGGAGAGGAGAGGAGAGGAGAGGAGAGGAGAGGAGGGGAGAGGAGAGGAGGGAAGAGGAAAGGAGGGGAGGGAAAAAGAAAGGAGGGGAGAGGAGAGGGAGAGAGGAATCCTATGCTAGAGGCAACACAATTTTGAAGACACTCAAACTGGATTGCTTTTCAAAATATCTCAGATGAATGCAAAGGGGGAACAATGGGCAGGCTTCATAGAATGCTTTTTTTTTTTTTTAAAACAGTACACCAACAAGATGTATAAAGGATATGAGAACCTGAAGTGTTAGTTGTTTGTTGATTACAAAATAGTACTTGACTCAGTAGAGGAAAATGTAGACTTAAAGGCTCTTCTCCAATGGAACGTTTCCTACGCATATGTTAAGATATTTGATTACTTGATGGATTTAACTACAGAGCTAACTTTGTTCACAAGTCATCTTGTTATTAATAATGAGAAATGCATAGAATAGGGAGGCCTATACTTGCTAAAGTTGTTTTGTTTTGACCATTCTCATGGAGGATATTCTATCCAGGTATAACACAGAAGAGGAATGCCCAATATAGGGAGGAGACTTATAACTCAGTGGAAAAGGTATTGGATTTGGAGTCAAGAGGTCTTGGGTTCAGATATCAGTCAACTCTGGCACTTACTAGCTATGTGACCTTGGGTAAATCACTTAAACTCTCTGTGCCTCAGTTCCCTCATCTATAAAATGAGGGAGTTGAATAGTATGACATCTAAGGTCCCTTCTAGCTCTAAACCTCTGATCCTGTGGAAGTGAAGTATTCTGTAGGCGCTCCTACTTGCAGATGACATTGTATTGATTTCATGGAACTTCAGCATACTGTAATACCTCTTTAATGAGATCTAGTCACTCAAAAGAGATGAGCCTACTAATCCTTAACAAAAAAATTAAGAATGTGTATTGCCCAGATTATGACGTACAAGGGATTGTCCTGGGTTCAAATCCCAATTCTGCCTCTTACTGTATGTATGACCTTGGCATAATGGATAGTCCATTAATTTAGTCAATCATGGCACATGTTAGGCACTGCAGATAGGTAATGAATTGGGCACAGAGCAAAAAGAAGTGACTAATATAAGCTGCATTTAGGTGACTATCTAATTTTTAACAGTCCCTAGGTGGCCTCTGGCACACACATCCATGGGCATCCATGTACATGCACACACACACAAGCCTATATTTAACATCAAAATTCTCCCAGATGACTGTGAATCTTGGAACATGACTACAAAGCAAAAGGGGACAGAACTATTCTTGAGGAGTGATATTTACACACAGGAATGGCGGCTATAGAAAGGAGATAGATGCCAATGGGGAATTGTGTAAGACATTTCCCCCCTCACTGCCTTGAGCTCCATGGTCAGTCTAATGGCTTGAACATCCAATAAACTATGTACTACAGTCCAAGGTCCCAGGTTACTTAGGGCCAAACATATATAATTTTAGACAAAGATTTGATGTGACAACAGGAGCCTGCCCTGTCACTTGCTAGGTGAGGCAGTTGGGGTAGTCCAGACTCTTAGACATTGAAATCAAGGTGTTTTCTGAGTTGTCTAAAAAGGAATAAAGATTTAGGGTCAGGGTCCCAAAAATCTTAACTCTAACTTTGCCACAGCAAATACATGTCTGGAGACTGGAATAACTGGTCCCTCAGTCGTTTAAGCCTTAGCATATGTGCATCCTGGGGCCTGGGTCTATACTATACCATTAATAATACTAGTTTTCACTAGCTACTAGCATAATGTTTGAAGAATAAAGATTGTGGGTGACCCAAAGAGATGAACTTTCAATACTATTAATTGGTTATTTCTTGTTAAAAAGTTAGTTTTAGTGCGGCGGAAACTAGGCATAGACTCATGCCTGACACCATACACAAGAATAAAGTCCAAATGGGTACATGATCTAGGTATAAAGACTGATACTGTGGAAAAACTGGAGGAGCAAAGAATAGTGTATTTATCAGATTTATGGAGAAGGGAAGAATTTTTGACTAAAGAAGAGATAGAAAGCATTATGAAATGCAAGATGGATAATTTTGATTACATTAAACTGAAAAGTTTTTGCACAACCAAACCCAATGCAACCAAAATCCGGAGGGATGTAGTAAATTGGGAAAGAATTTTTACAGCTAATCTTGGGGATAAAGGCCTCATTTCTAGACTATATAGAGAACTGAGTCAAATGTACAACAATACAAGTCATTCCCCAATTGATAAATGGTCAAAGGATATGGATAAGCAATTTTCAGAGGAAGAAATTAAAGATATCTATAATCATATGAAAAAATGCTCTAAATCACTTTTGATTAGAGAGATGCAAATCAAAACAACTCTGAGGTACCACATCACACCTATTAGACTGGCAAACATGACAGAACAGGAAAATGATAAATGTTGGAGAGGATGTGGGAGAGTTGGACACTAATTCATTGTTGGTGGAGCTGTGAGCTCATCCAACCGTTCTGGAGAGCGGTTTGGAACTATGCCCAAAGGACTACAAAAATGTGCATATCCTTTGACCCAGCAATATTGCTACTAGGACTGTATCCCCAAGAGTTCATAAAAATGGGAAAGGGCTCCACATGTACAAAAATATTTATAGCAGCACTCTTTGTAGTTGCCAAAAACTGGATATCAAGGGGATACCCATCAATTGGGGAATGGCTGAATAAATTATGGTATATGAATGTAATGGAGTGCTATTGCACCATAAGAAATGATGAACAAGAAGACTTCAGAGAGGCCTGGAAGGACTTATATGATCTGATGCTGAGCGAAAGGAGCAGAACCAGGAGAACTTTGTACACGGCAACGACCACAGTGTGGGAGAGTTTTTTCTGGTAGACTTGGAACTTTGTAACAACACAAGAACTTAAAAAAAAAAAAATCCCAATGGTCTTCTAAGGCAAAATGCCTCCCACACTCAGAGAAAGAAATATGGAATTCATTCGCAGAATGTAGCAGATCATTTGTGTGTGTGTGTGTGTATATTATGTTTTGATTTGTTATATGATTTCTTCCATTTATTTTAGTTCGTCTACACAATATGACTGTAGTGAAAACGTATTCAATAGGAAAGTATGTGTAGATCCTATATAGAATTGTATGCCGTCTTGGGGGTGGGGTGGGGGGTAGGTAGGGGAGAAAATCTAAGTTTTATGGTAGTGACTGTAGAACATTAAAAATAAAAAAAATAAAGTTACTGTAAACATTAAAAAAATTAGTTTTGATTTCTGTGACGTTTGGAGCTTGCTAGGTCCAGTGCTCTCAGAATTTTTTTGAAATCAGTATTCATGATACAAAGGTATTATACATCTGAGTAGTACTGACACCAGGATTGGAAGAAATTGCTACACGCAAAAAAGTTTAATCTGGCAATGAAATCAAGGGCCAATTAGAGGAAAGAAGAAAGTTCTGGTCTTGATAAAAAACATCAAGAATGCTTGGAAATTCTCTGTTTCACTAAATGCTCATCTTCTCCCGACCCCCATCTGGTAACTTTTCCTCATTTTTTTCTAGGTAAGTTATTCTTAGTTATCATTTCATATCTTTTGCCTTCTGGAATATCATATTCTAAGTACTCTGCTCCTTTGTGGTGGTGGCTGCCACATCATGTAGGATCCTGACTATATCTCCTTAGTATATGAATGCTCTCCTGTCTGCTTGCAGCATTTTTTTCTTTGACATGAAAATTCTAGATTTTGATTCCTGGGAGTTTTCATTTTGGGGTAGATTTCAGGAAGTGACTGGTGGATTCCTTCTATTTCCACTTTGATTCTAAGAGATCTGTGCAATTTTCTTTTGAGATTTCTTGAAATATGATGTCTAGGCTCTTGTTTTTGCCATAATGTTTAGATAGTCCAGTAATTCTTAATTTTTTTCATCTCAATCTGTTTTCCATGTCAGTTGTATTTGCTATAAGATCTGCTACATTTTTTCCCATTTTTCAGCCCCTTGCTTTTGTTTTACTATTTTTTGTTGCTTCATGGAGTCATTGGCTTCTCTTTGGTACATTCTAATTTTCAGGGAGTTTGTTGCTTGGTCAAAGATTTGTAGCTTCCATGCCGAGCTGTAAATTTCCTTTCTAATTCCAGCTTTTTGAAATTTCTAATATCTTTTCCAATTTTTTCCTCAAGCACTCTCATTTCATTTGTAAAAACATTTAAAAATTATTTTTAAAAAACTCTTGCTTCATCTCTCCAAGGAACTGTAGTTGAGTTTGTGTCCAAGCTTTGCTTTTCTATGAAGTATTGCTTCTATATGTTTTAAAGTGATTCTCTTCTGTGTTTGTGTCTATACTATTCATGCCACTATACTAGTTCCTTTTGGCAGGGTACTTCCCCCACCAATTCTCCTACTTCTTGACTTTAGACTTGATGTTGGGAATGACTCTGTCACACTTCTGGAGAAGAGTGCCCTGGTTATCTTTGCTGCTTTCTTGGGGATATTGAATGTTGTGTTATTCTAGGATCTCAGGGATAGGCTGGGGACCTGCAAACTTTCAGTGCTCTCAAAGTGGTCTGATCTAGGGCAAAGTCTGTTTGCTGCTTCCCTGGTCTGAACTCTGCCAAGTTCCTGCCCTGGGTTTAAGTCTGTGCAAGAGTAGACTGTTATTGTACTCAGCCTTATCAGCCAGCTGGAAAGCTCTGATGGTTTAGAGTGACAGAATTGTAGACTTCCCTTTGGTCTCGGCTTCTGGCCTTGATTACTCATCTGTGTGCCAGGTTAGATACTTTAAGTGAGACCCTGCTCTATCTCTGTGGTTTGAGCTACACTGCTGATGGTTTCTGAACTTCCTCCTTTTTAGGTACATCACCAAGGGCTTCTCTACCTGGTAATGCCACTCTGCTACTCATTCTCCTTAGTCTAACCTGGATCTATAACCTGGAACTGAGTGGTAGACAGCAAAATTGCCAGTTGATACCTCTCCCCATGATAGTCCCATGCATGGGTCTGATGGTACTCTATACAATTCTGGGATGTCCTCTCACCTTGGTAAGCAACCTCTCTCTGGGAGCTAGAATATGGCATGGGCAGTGTGCTCCTGGTGACTCCATTCCTTGTATCCATAGAGCTCCTTGCCTATTTCCTATGTTGAGCTAGGCTGTTCATTTTCTCTTGCTAATACTGTATATTCCAACTAGAAAAGATACAATCTTGTCTAATGAATTTATTTTAAATACATTTTTATTTATTTTGTTAAATATTTCCCAATTGGATGAAAGATTTTTAATATTAATTTTAAAAAATTTCAAGTTCAAAATTCTCTCCTTCTCTCTTGCCCCTCTCTGATATATCAATTATACATGTGAAGTCATGCAAAACAAATGTTTATATTAACCATTTTGCAAAAGAGAACATAAACATACAAGCAAGAAAAATAAGGAAAGTAAAGAAAGTGTTCTTCAATCTGTACTCAGAGTTCATCAATTCTCTTTCTGGAGATAGATAGCATTTTTTCATTATGTTGCTCAATAAATTTAAATCAATCCAATTCAATGAGCATTTCTTTTAAAAATGATATCTTATTTCCCCAGTTACATATTAGAATTACTTTTAATATTTTTTTTGAAAAAAGTTTTAGTTCCAAATTCTATCCCTCCCTTCTTCTCTGCCCTCCTCCCTCCATGAGATGGAAAACAACCCAATATGGGTTATACATGTGCAATCTTGTAAAACATTTCCATATTAGTCATTTTTTAAATAAGAAGTCTCGAACAACAACAAAAGAAATAAAGAAAGGAAGGAAGTGAAAGACAGCATGCTTCAATCTGTATTCAGACAATGTCAGTCCTTTCTCTGGAGGCAGATAACATGCTTCATCACGAGTCCTTTGGGATTGTCTTGGGTCATTGTGTTACTGAGAATAGCTAATTCATTCATAGTTCTTCATCATATAATATGGCTGTTAATGTGTAGAATGTTCTCCTGGTTCTGCTTACTTCACCTTGCATTAGTTCATGTAAGTCTTTCCAGGTTTTTCTAAAATCATCCTGCTTGTCATTTCTTATAGCATAATAATATTCCATCACAATCGTGTACCACAGACCAACTGATGGACATTCCCTTGATTTCCAGTCTTAGCCACCACAAAAAGAGCTGCTATAAATATTTTTATACAAATATTTCCTTTCCCCCTCTTTTTTGATCTCTTTGGATATGGTATTGATGAATCAAAGGGTACCGTATTTTACCACATAATCATTGTACCCTATTTTTTTCAGTTCAAAAATTGGTTTATAACCTTTCATCACATAATCATCACATGGTATAATTCTGTTCATCTTGCAGTTTAAAAGGTAAATAGAGTAGCAATGTATTCATCAGTGGCATATGGATACACATTTATCTCTTGTGCATTGTGAGCTTGGAACCTAGAATTCTCAGCTCATATTCATAGTCAGTATATTTCCAAAAGTTGACCTGTGTAGTTTGTTTAGAGTACTGTGGTACTAATGGTATTGTCATCCAACCCAATGAATAGTCATAGATACAAGGGGAGCAGTTGGGGAGGTGAAGTTGGCATGGCTAAGTTATGGGATATGGAAAGGTTTGCATCTTCCCAATTTTACTACATGAGCATTCTACGCATCCTAATCTTACATCAAACACAGTTTAGTAATAAATGATTTTTAAGAAATACCAGCACAATTGAAAACACTTCATATAATGGTTGCACCCCACTTTTTTGTGCAAAAAAATATTTTGTCTGTGACAATTATGTGGTGAAATATGTTATGCACAACTTCATAGTCTTTGGGAATATCAGCAAGCATTTCTTAAGTACCTTTTATGTGCCTATCGTGCTTCGTGCTGGAGATACAAAGACACAATGAAATATTGCTTGTTCTCAAAGAATTCATGTTCTTTTGGGGGGAAATGACAAGTACACATGTGTGTAAATGAGAAGTATGTACAAATTAATTTCCAGAGAGGTTGCAGAGTTCTAACATGAAAGGTAGTATGTTAACAGAACAAGGGTTCCAGAGGGCACACGTAAAGGAAGAGTGGGCTAGGGACATCTGAGACATGGGGCTGACAAGGAAAGCTCTGAGGGAACAAAGAGTAATGGTGTTGGAAGGGATCTTGTCTAACCAACTGAAAACTCAGCAGTAGATTGTCATGCCCTTCACAGTAGTAAAAGTAGTGTTGATTTGATTTTCATTCTGAAAAAGAGGTGGAACAGAGAGAGAAGACACAGTACATTTACTGGCAGGGCGCGGTCAGATTCTAAGGAGTTCTGGGGCCAGAATGGTTATAAGTGGATAAGGAAACAAAAATCACTCTTGCAAAATGCACAAGTACATATGCATACATACATTTGTGAGGGTATATATATATGTGTGTGTATATATATGTGTATATGTATATGTATGTATGTGTGTATGCATATATGTGTGTATATATATACGTATATACACGTATATATAGTTAGAGAGAGAGAAGATGGAAAGAGAGAGAATTAAAATGAAATACCATTTCCCATAGGGATTGGGTAAAGAGGAAGTAACTGTTATTAAATAAACTCTCTTAAATGAGTCTATTGGTGATTGTTCAAGTTCACTCATTTCTCTGTTTCTGGCTCTGACTTTTTCTTGCATCTTCTACATTTATGAGAAAATCATATTAAAGAATATTAGAGCTAGAGGGAACTTTAGTTATTATCTAGCCCAACCCTCATATTTTACAGATGAGGAAACTGAGACCCAGAGAGTTTCTCATTACTCTAAGGATGATTCTTTTTTTTAAATTGGTGGACAAGACTGTAGAAAGTGGTTATAAAAGGAAAACTTGTGATGGGTGATGAGAAAATGCTTGGCTAATATCTGTGTGAAAATTGAGTAATGGTAAGTCTTTCCACAGGCATGGTCTACTAAAAACAGAGAGAATACAGTTTTAAAGTGAATCATAGCTTAACATAAAAGGCAAGGAACAAAAAGAAAGGAATTCCTGCTCTTTCAATTTTAGCAACATAAAGACATTTTTTATTTTCTGAAAAGGCCTGACAAAAGCTGATTATACTAAGCCCAAAAGTTCCAGAAAGCTGCATAGAAATATCCCATAGTCTCTGTACCAATTATGCCTTTTGCCATGGGGTAGTACTAAATTGAGGGGCAGTCAGGTGGCATAGTGAATAGAGATTCCTCCTGGAGTCAGGAGAGCTTGAGTTCAAATCTGACCTCAGACACTTACTAAATGTGTGACCTGGCCAAGTCACTTAACATTTTTTGCCTTAGTTCCTCATCTGTAAAATGAGCTGGAGAAGGAAATGGCAAACCATTCCAGTATCCTCCTCTCCCCCAAATCAGGGTCATGGAGAATCGGAAATGACTGAAAACAACTAAACAAGTGCTAAGTTGAACCAGGAGAAAAATGTATACAACACCTATTATTATGAAAAGTAAAAGAACACTAAAAGTTGAACTCTAAGTGAGTATAATAAGCAGTTTGGGTCCTGGACAACAAATAATGAAATCAATCGCTCTCTTCTCAGAAGAGAGCTGGGGAACTGTAGGGATAGATTATTGTATACATTGTCTATCGTTTTGCATAACTATCTTTGTTATGGAGGAGGAGGAGGTTCAGTTCTGAGCTGGGTTTGATATTTGAGAATGACAGTTATGGAAAAATAGAAGGCATCAATAAAACATTTAAAAAAAGATTAGAAAGCATTGCTTTTCCCATGAATCTCTCTCTGTCTCTCTCCATCTCTCTCTGTCTCTGTCTCTGTCTCTCTCTCTCTCTGTCTCTGTTGGTGTCTCTGTTCTCATTCTCTGTCTGTCTCTGTCTCTCTCTGTTTCTGTCTCTCTTCTCATTTGTAAAGTGGAGATAATGATAACTGGGGTGCCTATACCTCACAGAGATATTGTGAGGATAGAATGAGATAATAATACATATAAAAACTTTAAGGAGCTACACCTTTGTAGGTTGTTGTTATTTTATTAATGTTATCATCTTAAGTTCTGCTACAGCTGACAAAAATAAACTTTACATTCTTCCATTTCAGTATTGGGTTTCCATTACCACCCTCTGCTATATGAAAGCAATAGACACTCTCCTTAAAACCTGCTCCTTGTATTGGCTGAGGGATAGATCTTACCACAACAAAAGAACCAATTAGCTAGACTCAAACTGCCTTCATTTTAAAAAGTCTCACTGCTAGGCAATGAATTTCATGGCAGATGCAAAGATCAAGGTCTCCAAGAATGAAAGCCAGATAGAAAGAAATCAAGGTTTGGGTCTGTGCAGATGGGGGAAATTTCTTTTTCTTCTTATTTTTTGACTCGGATCATTTTTACACAGTTCTGCTAGTATCTGGGTTATCGTTGGCTCTGAGTCCCATTTCCCCCCAGATTGTACAATTCTCTGAAAGGATAATTGTGGAAGTATGGATTTCTGTAATGTGCCATCAAAGCTTTAGGTCAGGGTCAGGTAACTTGTGGTGGGAGAGGTGGTGGTGTTGTTATTAAGTCAAGGAGTTGATAAGTAAGTGCCTACTATGTGTCAGGCACTATGCTAAGCACTGAGGATACAAAGAAAGGCAAAGATAGTCAAAGAGCTTACAGTCTAAGGGAGGAGACAACAAGCAGACAATTATATTATAGCAAAACATGTATAGGATAAATTGGTGATAACCAGTAGATGGAAGGCACTAGCATTAAGGAAGCTCTGGAAAGATCTTGTGGAAGGTGAAATTTTAGCTGAGACTTGAAGGAAGCTGGGGATGTCAGGAGGTAGAGATGAGGAGGAAGAGAATTCCACGTCTGGGGGGACAGCCAGTTAAAATGCACAGAGTGGAGAGATGAAATGTCTTTTGTGAGGAAGAGCCAGGAGACCAGGGTCACTATCACAGAAGAACATGGAGGAAAGTAAGATGTGAGGAGGTTGAAAAGGTAGGAGGTAGCTGGGTCAGGAAAAGTTTGGACACTGGGAATTTTATATTTGATCCTAGAGTCATTGGAGTTTAGTGAATGGAGCTGGGGTATGTGTGTGTGTGTGTGTGTGTGTGTGTGTGTGATGTAGTGAGACCTGCTTTTTAGAAAGATCAATTTGACAGCTGAAGGTAGGATGGGCTGGAGGATGGAGAAACTTGAGGCAAGGAGACCAATGATAAAGCTATTGAAATATTCCATGTGTGAAGTGATGATGTCTGAATCAAGGTGGTGACATTTTCAGAGGAAATAAGCAGACATATGTAGGAGATGCTATAAAGATAGGATTGATAGAACTTTGCAAGAAATTGGATATAGAGGTTAAGAGTGAGGAGTTGAGGATGCCTCCTAGGTTGTGAGTTCGTATACCTGAAGGGATAGTGGTACCTTTAATGGTAACAGGAGAGTTAGGAAGAGGGTAGAGGGTTAAAAAGAAAAACCATCAGAGGATGATAAAGTAGGTAGAGTGAAAAGTGGCAATGCTGAGCTTAGCAGTTTTGGGGGCCAAATGACTGAAATGTGAAGCACTGGCTTGAAAAATCAGTGAAATCATATTACCACAGAACAAATCAAGGTTTCATTCATTCATTTATCTATCTATCTATCTATCTATCTATCTATCTATCTATCTATCTATCTATCTGTCTGTCTGTCTGTCTGTCTGTCTGTCTGTCTGTCTGTCCGTCCGTCCGTCCGTCCGTCCGTCTGTCTGTCTATCCATTCATTCATTTATTGATGGCTATTTATTTATTCACTCATTCATTTAATTTGTCTGTATCTATTCATCTGTCTGTCTATCATCTATCTATCTATCTATCTATCTATCTATCTATCTATCTATCTATCTATCTATCTATCTATTTATCTATCATCTATCTATCATCTATCTATTTTTAAGTATAGCTTTTTCCAGCTCCAAGATACTGGGTTAAAAGAATTCCTATGGGTTGACTCAAGGAGATTATTTGTAGTCGGTTTATTTGTGTAGGCTTTATTTAAAGGGGAGAGAGAAAAGTTAGCAAGCTCTAGATGGATTTAGGGAAGTTAGGTGGCTCAGTGCAGAGTGCCAGTCCTGGAATCAGGAAAACTCCTCTTCCTGAGTTCATGTCTGGCCTCAGAAACTTACTAGCAGTATGATGGCCCTGGGCAAGTCATTTAACCCTGTTTGCCTCAATTTTCTCATCTGTAAAATGATTTGGAAAAGAAAATGGCAAACCACTCCAGTATCTCTGTCAAGAAAACCCCAAATAGGGTCCTGAAGAGTTGGACACAACTGAAATGACTCAACAACAACAAAAGATGAATAGATGTCACCTTACCTGCTCCCAATAACTGTTCTGGTCTCAAGAAACTCTCAAATCCCAGGGAATTTGCTCTAGACATGTCTGGTGTTACATGGGAGTTGAAGGGACCCAGGTTATTTTTTTTATAAGGGCAGAATCAGGCTAAGTAGGGACTCTAGAATGAGAATCATATGGAAAGGGGACTTGGTTGTAGCTTAGTACAGTCCAGATGGTTTTTATCTCATGCAGTGGTTTTTCTACCCTGTGAGTTGAGCACCAGGTATGTTCTGAGTGATGTATGTAGGCTGGAGCATACTGACACAGCTCTTGGCCTGAGCCTGCATCCTCAATAAGCTTCGAATTTTCATTGAAAATATGTCATTAACCTTCTGGTTTTTTATATCAAATGTGACCAAAGTCAATGCATATATAGGTACGTAAGAGGAGCATGATTATGATGAGAAATTGTCCCAGGTACTTGGAAGTGATGTTAAGAACAGTGATACCAGTAAATCCTGGTAATATTCTTTTCTAGCAAAGTGATAACTTTTTTTTATTCCTGATATGGGTTGCTTTTTCCAACATTGTGTACATTCAACACAACTCTTCTTTCTGTTATGACGTACCACCCTTCTGACATATACAGGCTCTGGTCAAGCAGACCATTCAACTCATTCAATGTTTGAGTGAGAGAGAGAGAAGAAGTTTGAGGCCAAAGATTCATGAAGAGTATAGCCAAGAACATTTATTGGCGCATATAACCAAGAAGTATTAATGAGCAAAACTGGCTGAGCTGTCAACCATCCTAAAACCAGTGGCTCCATTTGCACATGTCAGGGGGACTCCCTACTCTGTCCTTTTGTGTAAGCAGGGCTTCTCTGGCAACTCGCTGTCCTTCTGGGACATGGATTTCCTGTCATACTCTTTGTGCTTGATCAACCTTACAGGAGAAGGAGAAAATGGCTGCCAATCTCGCTCATTCCTTCTTTATTCTTTTTTAAAAATTTATTTAATTTTAGTTTTCAACATTCCTTTCTACAAGATTTTAAGTTCCAAATTTTCTCCCCATCTCTCCCCTCCCCTCACCCCAAGACAGTGTGCATTCTGATTACCCCTTGCCCCAATCTGCCCTCCCTTCTATCATACTCCTCCCTTCTTCTCTCCCATCTTCTCTCTTTTCTTGTAGAGCAAAATAGATTTCAGTATCTCATTACCTGTATTTCTTATTTCCCAGCTGCATGCAAAAACAATTCTCAGTATTCATTCCTAAAACTTTGAGTTTCAACTTCTCTCCCTTCCTCCCTCCCCACCCATCCCCACTGAAAAGGTGGGCAATTCAATATAGGTTATACATGTGTAGTTATGCAAAAGATTTTCTTAATAGTCCTGTTGTGAAAGACTAACTATTTCCCTCCATCCTATCCTGCCTCCCCATTTATTCTATTCTTTCTTTTGACCTTGTCCCTCCCCAAAAGTGTTTAATTATAATTACTCCCTTCTCCCATTTGCCCTCCCTTCTATCATCCCCCCACATCCCACTTCTCCCCTACTTTCCTGTAGTGTAAGATAGATTTTCATACCAAATTGAGTGTGTATGGTATTCCCTCCTTAAGGGAGAATAAGCTTCACTTTTTCCCCCTCACCTCCCCCTTCTCACTTCCCCCCCTTTCCTCTCCATTGAAAAAGTTTTTCTTGTCTCTTTTATGAGAGATAATTTGACCCATTCCATTTTCCCCTTTCTCCTCCCCGTATATTCCTCTCTCATCTATTAATTTAATTTTTAAAAATATCATCCCTTCCTATTCAACTCACCCTGTGCCCTTTCCCTCCCTCCCTCCCTTCCTCTCTCTCTCTCTCTGTATATATATATATATATATATATATATATATATATATATATATATATATATTCCCTCCAATTACCCACATACTGAGAAAAGTCTCAAGAGTTACAAATATTATCTTTTCATGTAGGAATGTATACAGTTCAACTTTAGTAAGTCCCTTATGATTTCTCTTTCCTGTTTACCTTTTTGTGCTTCTCTTGATTCTTGTGTCTGAAAGTCAAATTTTCTATTCAGCTCTAGTCTTTTCATCAAGAATGCTTGAACGTTCTCTATCTCATTGAATAACCATTATTTTCCCCTGAAGTATTATACTCAGTTTTTCTGGGTAGGTTATTCTTGATTTTAATCTTAGTTCCTTTGACTTCTGGAATATCATATTCCAAGTCCTTTGATCCCTTAATGTAGAAGCTGCTAGATCTTGTGTTATCCTGATTGTATTTCCACAATACTTGAATTGTTTCTTTCTGGCTGCTTGCAATATTTTCTCTTTGACCTGGGAACTCTGAAATTTGGCCACAATATTCCTAAGAGTTTCTCTCTTCGGGTCTCTTTCAGGAGGTGATCAATGGATTCTTTCAATATTTATTTTGCCCTATGGTTCTAGAATATCAGGGCAGTTTTCTTTGATAATTTCATGAAAGATGACTCTAGGCTCTTTTTTTGAACATGACTTTCAGGTAGTCCCAGAAGTTTTAAATTATCTCTCCTGGATCTGTTTTCCAGGTCAGTTGTTTTTCCAATGCGATATTTCATGTTATCTTCTATTTTTTCATTTTTTTGGTTTTGTTTTGTAATTTCTTGGTTTCTCATAAAGTCATTAGCTTCCATCTGCTCCATTCTAATTTTTAAAGAACTATTTTCTTCAGTGAGCTTTTGAACCTCCTTTTCCATTTGACTAATCCTGTTTTTTTAAAGCATTCATCTCCTCATTGACTTTTTGGACCTCTTTTGCCTTTTGGTTTAGTCTATTTTTAAAGGTGTTATTTTCTTCAGCATTTTTCTGGGTCTCCTTTAGCAAGCTGTTGACACTGTTTTCATGATTTTCTTTCATTGCTCTCATTTCTCTTCCCAATTTTTCCTACCCCTCTCTTACTTGATTTTCAAAATCTTTTTTGGGTTCTTCTATAGTCTGAGACCATTGCATATATTTTTTGGAGGTTTTGGCTGTAGAAGCCTTGACTTTTATGTCTTCCTCTGATGGTATTCTTTGTTCTTCCTCATCCAAAGGATAGGAGAAAATACCTTTTCACCAAGAAAATAACTTTCTATAGTCTTATTTTTTCCTTTTTTTTTTTTTGGCATTTTCCTGGCCAGTTACTTGACTTCTGAGTCCTTTTTCAAGTGGAGGGTGTACTCAAAAATCTGTAAGTTCCAAGTTCCTCCAAGGTGGCACAATCAAGTGAGAGGAGTTTACTCCTCTCCTGGTCTGTGAGCAACCACAAGTTTTTCTGCCCAGGATCTGCGAGTAAGGTTCCCACTCCAGAGCCTCTACCAGTTCCACCACTCCAGTGCTCCTCCTCACCCCAGGACTGCCACTCAGGACTCAGATCCAAATTAGCTACTTGATTTCCCCAGGGTCTTTAGGTGGAGGACTCCTGCCACAGCAGCTGCTGCCTGGGGTCAAGGCTAAGGCTGGACCCTGCTCCCTTCTCACCCAGGTGAAAGAACTTTCCTACTGACCTTTGAAGCTGTCTTTGGCATTTGTGGGTTAAGAAATCTGGGAACCATAGCTGCTACCCATGATTCCATTCCCTGAAGCCTGCTCCAGTCCTGTCCCTGCTGTGCTGTGTGGTCAAGGCTGAGCTGCACTCTGCTCCAAGTCCAGTGTGATAGACCTTTTCTATTGGCCTTCCAGGGTATCTTGGGCTGAAAATCTCTTTCACCCTGTCATTTTGTTGCTTCTGCTGCTCTAGAATTTGTTTAGAGTCATTTATTACTGGTATTTTATGGGATATGGGGATAGAGCTAGAATAGGTCCATTCTTCTACTCTGCCATTTTGGCTCCGTCCCATCTCACTCATTGCCTTTTGGGGCTGTACTAGTTTATATTTACCAAGGTTATCTTCCTGGAAGTGGCTCTCTCTCTTTCTATTTCATGACACTCATTAAAACAACCTAACAAACTCTAATCTCTGTTAATTTGTGACTTCATATTGGCAAGCTGTTTGGATTAGCCAACTATAAGTTAAGTTTACAAAATCTCAATAATTTGGATCTCTATCCCTTCTATGTTTTTCACAATAATTAAATGGGGTCAGAGTTACTGGATAGTGCATTTTATGACAGACATATTGTGGAGGACTATCTAATTAGGAAGAAGTCCTTAGAGTACGTGCAGTATTCTCTGTCTGGTTTCAATCTTCCACATGGAGACTTGGTGAGCCTTGTTCAAGTCATGCATGATTGAGGGTTGGGTCCTATATGCTATCAAGGAGTCTTCTAATTGCCTTCAGAGCCCCAAAGACTGCTAAAATGGAGCCAGAACTCATTCATATACAGAGAATCATTTCGCCCTTTGACCTGTTTGTCTCCCCTCTGTCATGCTTGTGAATGAGAGCACGCAACTCTCTGGCAGATGATGGTAGTGATGGTAGTGGTGGGGACGAGGGTGGAAGGTAAGAGCAGCATCTTTGACTGATTTATCTCTTGACCACCATGTGTCTTTGAACACATGATACTCATTTCTGTTCTGTTTTTTCTTTCATGGTCTTAAGTAAATGAGTATCTGGAGACAGAATGGCTCAGGCTATGACCTTGTGAGCTTTGAAAGGTAGAAAGTACCATTAGAGGTTCCCTCAGCAATTGTGGTTGGCAAGAAGCTGGTAGAGCAGCAGCTGAGTCCAGTTAGGAACCAGTTCTGAGGAGCGACCTGCTTGACAAAGTCCAGGAACAAATTGACCCTGTCACCAAGAAGTTAAATCCTGCAAGAATCTAGGCCAGCTGGGTAAGAGAGTAACTTATCCATTGTTGATTGCCTATGCCACATCCAAAATCCTTGTTTGGTCTGATCATCCCTATTAACTATCATCTTTCCTCTTAGCTCCTCTTAGTTCAAGTGCTTGAAAAACTCAATCTACATTAGGTCAATAAGTCAATCAATCAACAGGAATTTATTAAGCACTTACTATGTGCTAGACATTGTGTTAAGTACTAGGGATACAAAAAAAAAGGACAAATAACAGTCTATGAGCAGCAAGAACATGCATTCTAAAGGGAAAGACAAGATGTCAATAATCACGAATATAGAAGATATGTACAGTAGGTAAACATAGGGCAAAGCACTAGCAACCTTAGGAAGGAGGAACCAGTAAAGGTCTGAAGATGAGCTGATTCCTGGAAGAATGTAGGTGACTCTTGTGTTGCTTTTCTCTGACTCACTTTTAAACTGGGGTCTGGTTTTTGACATCATCATTCAGTGAAATTGCCCTCTAAAGTTGCTGATTGTCTCTTAATCACCAAATGTAATGGCCTTTATTCAGTCCACATTTTTCAATCCTTCTTGACCTTTTTGTAGTCTTTGACTTTGTTCATTGTTTTCTTCTCTTGGATCATCTCTCTTCTACAGATTTTCATGAAATTTCTCTTATTTTGTCCTTTCTGTTCCTGCCTTTGCAGTCTTATTTGCTGCAACTAAACACTGGATGTTTCTCAAGGCTCCATCCTGGGCCCTATTTTCTTATCCTTCTCTATTGTCTCATTTAATGATCTCATTAGCTCTTTGTATTCAATTATTATCTCTATGTAAATCATTCCCAGATTATATATTCAGTCCTAGTCTCTCTTCCGAGCAACCTACAGTTGTACATCTTCAACTCAACATATCCAAGACATAAATCATGATCTTCTCTCTCCCAATCCTCACTTCATTCCAAAATTCCACTGCATCACCATCTTTCAAGTCATCAAGGTTTGCAGTCTTGCTGGTATGGTGGACTGGGTATGATGTTGGACTTCTCATTCTCACTCATCCTATATACCCAATCTGTTGTCAAATCCCAATACCTCTTGCACCTCTCTCACCTGTCTGTTTCTGTCTCTCTGTCTTTCTCTTTCTCTTTTTCTCTATTTCTGTCTGTCTCTGTCTGCCTCTCTCCCCAGAGAGCTGTCATTCCTAGCATAGACCCTCATCACCTCTCTCCCGGACTCCAATAGCTTTCTATGTATCTCCCTGCCTCAAACCTCTCCCTCGTCCAATTCATCCTCCACTAAGCTACTAAAGTGATTTTCCTGAATCATAGGTCTGACTATGGCATTCTCTGACTCAGTAAACTCTGGTGGCTTCCCATTACCCCAGGATAAAACATAGTCTTCTGGGATTTAAATTCTTTCACAAGTTGGCTACGTTTTACTTTTGTAATCTTCTTATACTTTGCTCCCCTTCATGTACCCTATAATCCAGCTCATCAGTTTCCTGTATCCTTATTCTCTATCTGCTTCCCCCTACACTTGTAATATGCTGACTCCTTACCTCTGCATCTTAGCTTTCCTTGCTTTTTTCAAGTCTTAGCTCAAACCTTACCTTTTATTGGAGGTTTTCCCTGGTCTTTCTCTCCTCTACAGAATATAGGGTAGAGGTACCTCACTTTAAAAAGACTAACATCTCCCACTGCATCCTGGGCCATCCGAAGTCATCCCGTCCTATCTCTTGCTACTGGACTCAGATGACTGGAGGAGAGAGTGAGGCTGATGACTTTGCACAGCTCTGCCTCACTTAAATCCAATTCATTTGCAAGTCAAGAGCAATCTCCTGATGTCATTGGTACTCTCTGCGAACAAAGGATGAACAGCAGCAATCTATTTTGTGCCTACTTTTTTTTTTTTTTTTTTTTTTATTAAATTTATTTATTTAACTTTTAACATTCATTTTCACAAAATTTTGGGTTACAAATTTTCTCCCCTTTTATCCCCTCCCCCCCCAAACACCAAGCATTCTAATTGCCCCTATGACCAATCTGCTCTCTCTTCTATCATCCCTCTCTGCCCTTGTCTCCATCTTCTCTTTTGTCCTGTAGGGGCAGATAACTTTCTATACCCCTTTACCTGTTTTTCTTATTTCCTAGTGGCAAGAACATTACTCGACAGTTGATCCTAACACTTTGAGTTCCAACTTCTCTTCCTCCCTCCCTCCCCACCCCTTCCCTTTGGAAGGCAAGCAATTCAATATAGGCCATATCTGTGTAGTTTTGCAAATGACTTCCATAATAGTTGTGTTGTATAGGACTAACTATATTTCCCTCCATCCTATCCTGTCCCCCATTACTTCTATTCTCTTTTGATCCTATCCCTCCCCATGAGTGTCGACCTCGAATTGCACTCTCCTCCTCATGCCCTGCCTTCTATCATCCCCCCCACCCTGCTTGTCCCCTTATCCCCCACTTTCCTGTATTGTGAGATAGGTTTTCCTACCAAAATGAGTGTGCACTTTATTCTTTTCTTTAGTGGAATGTGATGAGAGTAGACTTCATGTTTTTCTCTCACCTCCCCTCTTTATCCCTCCACTAATGAGTCTTTTGATTGCCTCTTTTATGAGAGATAATTTGCCCCATTCAATTTCTCCCTTTCTCTTCCCGTTGTGCCTACTTTTTAATCATACCTAATAATTTACATATTGTGGTTCCTATCTGAATGTGAGCTCCTTGGCCACAGATGTCGTGTTTTTGCTTTTCTTTATATACCTAGTGATCATCATTTAAGAAATATTTTTGTGACTTATTGACTGACTGACAATTTTGTAAGGGAGAGGACATATTTTTTTCTGGGTATTTCTATTCATATTACTTTCTTTATCTGCTAGACTGGCTTTGAATAAAGGCCTCGTTTTGCAAACAGAGTCTTTGGGCGAGAGAAATCATGAGCTAGGGAAGCCCTGTGTTTAATACAACAACAATAATAATGATAACTCAGTCTATATAATGCTTACAAATGTTACCTCATTACCCTATAACAACCTTGGGAGGTAGGTGTTATTATTATTCCCATTTGACAGAAGAAGAAACTGAGGTAGACAAAGGTTAAATGACTTGCTCAGGGTCACAAAACTGGTGAGTGTTGTAAATCATATTTTAATTCAGGCCTGCTTGGCTTCAAATTCATCGGTCTATCTGGTATATCACCTAGCTGCTTAGGGATGAGGTAGCCCTCCCTTGTTGCTCTGCCTTTAACTTATTTGGCAAACTGGCTTCACAAATTGCTATCTCAGGGACCTCTTTGGTCAAATGATGATGATGCTACCTGCCATCACCCCATCTCTTTGAGTTACTGTTTCAACTCATGCCTTCAAGAGTGTCAAGGAAAGGTGTTAAGCTAAAGGGGGCTAGTGTGGGTTATGGGGTTACTTTTATGTGACTCTAATAATAATAATTCTCTCAATTCTCCCAGAAACCCAACACTGCATTCCAGTAAATCAATCTACAGTAATATTCTAGGTCTGGAATATTTAGCCTGGGATTTGTGAACATAAAAAGCCCCCTTTTTATAAATGTATTTCAATATAATTGGTTTGCTTTGTAATCCTGTACATTTCCCTTATGCATTTTAATAACATTCTGAGAAGGGATTATTGATTTTTAGTTGTATCTAACTCTTCACAACCCAAGGGACCATACTGTCTATAAGGTTTTCTTGACAAAGATAGTGGAATGGTTTGCCATTCCCTTCTTCAGTTGATTAGGGCAGACAGAGGTTAAGTGACTTACTCAGGATCACATAGCTAGTAAGTACTGGAGTCTGGATCTGAGGATCAGGTCTTGTTCACACCAGGCCCAGAACTCTATCTATTGAGCCATGAGCTTTAGACTAGCAAATGGATTGATGACATAAAAAGATTAAGAACCCCTGACTCTAGACAGTTTGTTAAATTACATAAAATACAACATCTTTTCAGAACTAGGTGTGTTTTCCATGTGAATGACAGTTTGGCCAATTGCTAAAGGGAAGGAGCTTGAAAATTTATATATAGCTTCAATCTGAAGAATATTTTGGAAGTTGCCCACATAAATTTTATATTTGGGCAAGGTGGAGTAGAAACAGAGTAGAGGAAAGGAAAGAGAGAAAGGAGAATGGAAGTGGAAGCAAGGATAACTCCAACTAGTGTATGTGTGTGTGTGGAAGAGGTCAGAAGACGCAGAAAGGGAGGTAGATTGAAACCAAAGACAATTTTTGCCTAATTTAAAGCTTTGCCAAGGCTAGACTCTGCCAGTGGTTCGACAAAGTTGAAGTGTTATCTTTGGTTCTGGGGCAGTTAGATTGCTTAGTGGACATGTTGTGGTCTACAGGTGCTGGGAACCCCAAGATACAAAGGCAAAGGGCACAAGTCTGCTTCAAAAGAATTCAACCACTCAAACCTCCTTTCGGTCAGAGACAAGACTTATTGTATAGTCAATAGAAGCAGCAGGGATTTTTAAGATTCTGCCCAATTTAATGGGGGCAAGATGGACACTTTAATACAACAAGACTGTGGGAAGTTCTGGATGGGATTAAGAAGTGGCAAATAACCTGGAGTGGGTCCAGGTGCAGACAATGAAGGCCACAATGAAAGGGCAGTTAAAAGGATTATTGACTGGGATGGGCTGAGTGCCTTGGACAAACGCCAGAGAACTGAGTTCGGGAATTTTAGGGTCCAGGTCCCAAAGACATGGTCTTATCCTTTTAGAAGTCCAGTGCAAATCCCATCCCCCATCCAGCAGAGCACTGGGCCTGGAGTCAGGAAGATCTGAGTTCAAATCTAGCTTTAGACACTTACTACCTGTGTGACCCTGGGCAAGTCACTCAACCTTGTTTGTATTAATTTCCTCATCCATTATATGAGCTGGGAAAGGAAATGGCAAACCACTCCAGTCTCTCTGCCAAGAAAACAACAAATGGGTCATTAAGAGTCAGAGATTACTGAAAAATGAACAATAGCTACATATAAATGTATTCTCTTTGGCTCCCCTAAGAGGAAGCATGGTATAATGGAGAGAGAGAGCTGGCTTTGGAATCAGGAAGCTCTGAGTCCAAGTCCTTGTCTGATGTTTATAGACAGTGTGCCTTTAGGGAAATCACTTAACTTCTCTGTTTTCTAGCTCTATTTATATATTTATATTCTGTTATGTATTTATATATCTTATTCTTTTTGTTTGTTTATTAATTAATTAATTTTTAGTTTTCAACATTCATTTCCACAAGATTTTGAGTTCCAAATTTTCTCCCCATCTCTTCCCTCCCCCTGACCCTGAGATGGCATGCATTCTGATGACACCTTTCCCTAGTCTGACCTTCCTTTTATCATCCACCCGCTTATCCCCTTCCCCTTTACTTTCTTGAAGGTCAAGATAGATTTTTTTTACCCCATTGCCTGTATGTTTTATTTCCCAGTTGTATGTAAAAAAAAATTTTTAACATTTGCTTTTAAAACTTTGAGTTCCAAATTCTCTCCCTTCTTTCTTCTCCATTCACCCTCATTGAGAAGGCAAGCAATTCAATATAGGTTATACATATGTGCTTATGCAAAATGCTTCCATGATAGTCATGTTGTGAAAAACTAACTATATTTTCCCCCATCCTATCTTCCTCCCCAGTTATTCTATATTCTTCTTTGGCTATGTCCCTTTTCTAAAGTGTTTGCTTCTGACTTCTCCTTCCCCTAATCTGCCCTCCTTTCTATCATTACGTCACCCCCCTTTCCTCCTTCCCACCTATTTTCCTGTAGAGTAAGATACCCAATTGAGTGTGTATGTTATTCCCTCCTTAAATCAAATCCAATGAGAGTAAGGTTCACTCCTTCCTTCTCAACTCTCCCCTCTTCCCCTTCATGGTGAAACCTTTGTCTTGCCTTTTCTACGTGAGATAATTTATCCCATTCTATTTCTCCCTTTCTTCTTCTCCCAATATATTTCTCTTTCACCCCTTAATCTCATTTTTTCAACATCATCCCTTCATATTCAACTTACCCTGTGCCATCTATCTATCTATCTATCTATCTATCTATCTATCTATCTATCTATCTATCTATCTATCTATCTATCTATCACCTGTCTGTCTGTCTATGTATCTATCTTTCCATTTATCCATATATCTATTTCCTCCAACTACCCCAATACTAAGAAAGGTCTCATGAGTTACAAATATCATCTTTCCCATGCAGGAATATAAACAGTTCAACTTTAATAAGTCTCTTATGATTTTTCTTTTCTGTTTACCTTTTCATGCTTCTTGTATTTGAAAGTCATATTTTCTATTCAGTTCTGGTCTTTTTCAGCAAGAATGCTTGAAAGTCCTCTATTTCATTGAAATTCCATGTTTTCCCTTGAAGGATTATACTCAGTTTTTCTGGGTAGTGATTCTTGGTTTTAATTCTAGCTCCTCTGATCTCTGTAATATGATATCCCAAGCCCTTCTATCCTTTAATGTAGAAGCTGCTAGATCTTGTGTTATCCTGATTGTATTTCCACAGTACTCAAATTGATTCTTTCTAGCTGCTTGCAATATTTTCTCCGTGACCTGGGAACTCTGGAATTTGGCTACAATATCCCTAGGAGTTTTCCTTTTAGGATCTCTTTCAGGAGGTGATCAGTGAATTCTTTCCATTTTTATTTTACCCTCTGGTTCTAGAATATCAGGGCAGTTTTCCTTGATAATTTTATGAAAGATGATGTCTAGGTTCTTTTTTTGATCATGGTTTTCAGGTAGTCCAATAATTTTTAAATTATCTCTCCTGGATCTATTTTTCAGGTCAGTGGTTTTCCCAATGAAATATTTCACGTTGTCTTCTATTTTTTTCCTTCTTTTGGTTCTGTTTTATAATTTCTTGATTTCTCATAAAGTCATTAGCTTCCATTTGCTCCATTTTAATTTTTAAGAAATTATTTTCTTCAGTGAGTTTGTGGACCTCCTTTGCCATCGGGGAAATTCTGCTTTTTAAGGCATTCTTCTCCTCATTGGTTTTTTGGACTTTTTTTGCTATTTGGGTTAGTCTATTTTCTAAGGTATTTTCTACAGTATTTTTTTGGGTCTCCTTTGGCAAGCTGTTGACTTGTTTTTCATGATTTTCTTACATTATTCTTATTTCTCCTCCCATTTTTTCCTCTGCCTCTCTTACTTGATTTTCAAAATCCTTTTTGAGCTTTTCCATGGCCTGCAACTAATTCATATTTTTCTTGGAGGCTTTGGATATAGGAGCTTTGACTTTGTTATCTTCTTCTGGTTCTATGTTTTGATCTTCTTTGTCACCAAAGTAAGATTCTATACTCCGAGTTTTGTTTTTCTTTTACAGTGTTTACTCATCCTCCCAGTCAAATACTTGACTTTCTAACTCTTTGTCAAGAGTGAGATAACAACAAACTTTTTCCAATGGGGATGGGAGTACTGTCCCGGCTTCAGGGGTTTTGTATCAGCTGCTCGATCCCCCACTGTCTGTGGGCCCAGAGCTCTGGAAGCAGTTTCTGCTGCTGCTGCTGCTACTGCCACCACCACAGCCATCACTGCCACTGCCGCCACCACTACTCCCACAACCATAGAGCTGTACCTGGCCAGACACTGTGCTCCTCTTTCACCCAGGTCCCATAGAGTTTTCCCACTGACCTTTTTGGTGTTTGTGCTTTAAGAAGTTTGGAAACCACTAGAGCTGCCAATGATTCAGTCCCCTGAGGCCTGCTCCTGCCTGGTCTGTGCTGGTGTGGCCCATACCTGACTGCGCTCCATGCCCTGTCTAGTGTGATAGACTCCTTATTTCCTTTAAATAGTTGACTTTCCAAGGTTGTTTTGGGCTGGAGATTTATTTCACTCTGTCATTTTGTGTGTTTTGTAACTCTAGAATTTGTTTAGAGTCATTTTTTTACAGGTATTTGGAGGGCTTTGTGGGGGAGCTCAGGGAAGTTCCTACTTTTATTCTGCCATCTTGGCTCTGCCCTTCTATTTATATGTTTTAAATATAATATTCACATTCTATATTTCTGAGACTATAAGTTATAGAGAAAGTATCAACTTGCTTTGTTAGAAGGAGTTCCCTCAACCAGTCCCTCTCCCTGTTTAGCCCCAGAGGGGAGACAGTTTCAATTCTTGGAAGTAGGAAAGAGAGAAATTTAAGTCTCAGGCAAGGGAAAAATCTCCCTAACAATCAGACCTGTAGATTACAAAAACAAATATTATATCTTATAGAAAAGACCTAGTGAAAAACTTTGGAGTGAATGAAATAGTCATTGGGGAAACTTGCTCTACATTAGAAAAAAGGAAAGAAAAGGAAAAAATCCCAACTCAACCCTTTACAATGGACTGCCTTCATAGGAAACCAGTAGGTTTCCTTTCCCTCAAGACCTCTGAACAAAATGTGGATGACCACTAGATCAGTATCTTGTAATGACAATTTTTTTTTGAATGTGATTTAGATTATGAGGCTATTGAATTCCCTTCCAATTCAAATTCTGATTTTTGAGATGTTAAGCTCATCTTTCCAGGTCCCCATTGCTAGTAGTGAACCAAGAAACATTTCTGTGGGGTGAACATAAATTTTAGTAGTTTTGAATTTCAAAAAATTAAGCAAGTATAAGTGAGGTTTTCCTCTTTAAAAACAATAGCAACAAAGTATACATAGAATAATTTTACATTTATATATATATACATATATATATATGTATATATGCACCTATTTTATCTAATAGTGGCTTTCTCCAGGGTTGAGGAAGGAAGAAAAAAAAGGGAAAAAAAGAAAAAAAAGAAATTTACATGACTACTTTATTAAATATTTAAAAGGCATAGCAAGTTGGTATAGTATGTTTTAATATATAATAGATTTGTAGTCATATTTTTAATTATGCTGTGCTATGGAATTACTTTTTTATTCCATATTTTAAAATATTATTAAAATTTATTTTTAAATCATAAATAAATAACAAATAAAATTTATTATTAAAAATTAAAAATAAAATAAAAACAACAATAGTGATTTAAAAAAATCCAACCTCCAAACTGCACTACAAAGTCACTGCTGATGAGTCAGGGACTGTTGTTGGGTTGCCTTTATCCATGTTGATTGCTGCTGGTAACATCCTGAGATATTACCTCAGACTAATGAACTCGGTGTGAAAAACCTCAACAGATCACATCTGCAAATTAAAAGAGGAAGGACAGAAATGGTTTAAGACCTATCTCAGTTCAAATCTGGCAGAGATTCAGGTAGAAGAAAAAAAATTCCCTGCCTTTAGGACAGAATGACTCCATGGGACATTTTCCACTTTGGTGTTTGTGTCTTGACCATCTATAGGACATAAAAATATTCGAAGTTTCTGATAAGATAACCTCAAGACACATTTTCTTCTCAACCCAACAAAGGCATTTGTCAGAAGATCAAGAAATCTTTAAGCAGAAAGGGACCTTGGATATCATCATGTTCAAGCCTATTTTTTTGTTGTTGTTGTTTATAAATGAGGAAACAGGCTACTAATGACCCATGACAACTTATTTGTTATCCTTTGGAATGGCTCATGAGCCCAGGAACATAAATAAGCATGATGGCACAAGTGGAATATGAATGCTGCTTGATGACAAAGAGAGAAAGAGGAGTAGGTGAAATTGCTTGTCTTCCAACATAGTTCTTATTCCAAATTTAAATTAAATTCAATTTGTTTGGGGGGAGGAGGGGAAAGGGAAATAATGATTGCTCCCCTCCTTCTTCAATTACACAAGTTTATGTACTTGAGCTAAGATCTCAAGTTCATCCTGTTTGTTTAAATTTGTCTTTCTCTGATTATTAAGGATTTTGAACACTTGTTCATGTGGTAGTTGAAAACTTGTGTTTCTTTTTTTGAGAATACTTGTTCATATCCTTTGATGATTCCTTTACTGGAAACTGGGTTTTATTCTTTGAAGTTTTCATCAATTCCTAATAGGTTTTCACTGTTGGACTTTTATCAGAAATGTCTGGTACAAAGAATTTTTCTGGCCTCTTTACTTCTTATTCTGGATACTTTCCTGTTGTACTTTTAAAAACATACATAATTCAATTGATTTTTTTTTTTGACTCATGGAAAGTTTTCCAAGTCACAACTGGTCGAATATTTCCTCAATTCTCTCTCCATAGTTGTATAAGTACAGCCCACTATTTATCTCTAGTCAGGTCAAGTCATCAAGCATTTATTAAGCATCTAAGATAAGCCCCAAACTATGCTAAGTGCTTGGGATACAAAGAAAGGCAAAAAGATAATACCTGCTCTCAAGGAGTTCACAATCTAACATAGGAGACAACATGCAAACAGCTATTACAAATAAGACAGGATAAATTGGGAATGATCTCAGGGGGAAGACATGTTAAGGGGATTAAGAAAGGCTTTTCACAGAGAGTGGGATTTTAATTGAGACTTAAGTGAAGTCAGGGTGTAAAGATATACTTAAAAATAATCATGTTTCATGTTGATTTTTTTTTTATGGATATGAATGGGCATGGCTAGTTACTTATAGATCAATAGCCAAAATTTAAAAGCTTTTTAGAAAGGTAGCTTTCTCCCAAACTCTATGATTTGGCAATAAAATCCTCGTGTGTTTTTAATATTACTTTCTACAGAAAGTTCATGAATTATAAGTTTATTTTTTGACTTACTGAAAATGATTAAATTATGTCCTATGCCATAATTAGTTCCAGTTTCTACTGAGTTCCATGTACATACACTCTAACAATATCCCCAAGGTATATTCTTGTGTGTAGTCACAATATTTGTTAAAAAAAAATAAAGGATGTGTCTTGAGGAAATGCCCAGTGAATTGGAATGAATGAAGTGGGCAATGGAGAAAGTTGCCTCACTTTACAAAAGGAAGACAAAAGGGAAGAAAAAGACCTTTACAAATATAAATTGATTTGCCACAGAGGGAGCAATGGAGCCCAAATGATATATAATGCAGCTCCCTCCCCCCCTTTTTGGGTGCCATACTTTGCTATAGGACCAGATGTTTTCATATCTGAAAAAAATCTGCAAAATCACTTTGTCACCATAAAGTGCACTATAGTTTTGAGCTTAATAAATGTTTATTAAATTGAATTGAATCATTATCAATAGTATTTACATAGAAATGTCGATGGAGTAAGGGTACAGAGCTACCATACTAGATATCCATGTTCTATGTAGTTGTATCTCTCATATGAACATCTACAATGTACCTACTTATGCACACACATTCCCAGGTGCAAAGCCACTGCTTACCCCAAGCATCCATGCCATCCTCATTTTTAATTTCTTTTCCCATTGTCAGAAGTATAACAACTGGTCCTTCGGATCACCAATATCTTTATGAGCTCAGTGTTGGCCCACACTGCTGCATGATTGGGACAAAGAGACGATGTAACAGTCTGGTTTCTATGGCAACAGAGGAGGGGTAGTTAAAACCGAAATGTTGGGAACACCCATTCTGATAATTGGGACATAATTCTGGCTATTGCAACTACACGGAGTCCTGAAGAAGCAAAAGTGGCTTTACCTTGCTACTCTGGCTGTCAAAAAACCTGCCCTGTACGTTTTTCTTAGTTTAGCTGTTAAAAGGAAGGAAACATCTCACACACAGGCCTCATTTTCTGCATGTAAAATGTGTGTGTTCTTTAAAAGCCAGTGGTTGGCTGGTTTTCCGGACATGATGTGGTTGAAGCTGTCATCGTAATGGAAATTCATTGCTGTAGCTATGGTAAATCGAGTTTTCTGCCTGTGCTGAATGCATTAGTCTAATGAGATGTTTGCAGCTGGAGAGCTGAGCTGCAGGAGACGTACAGTGTCGCCACTAAGAGACAGGGAGAAGATGGCTTGCGCAATAGTCCATGTGCGTGTCCTGAAAGTCCTCTGTCCTCTGGGTCAACACTCTGGGTCCCGATAAAGAAACTGATCAGAATTCTAAAATAAAGTAATAGGTAAGGGAAAGGTATGATTTTTTGGAGGGTGGAGGGGAGTGGTGTGGGAATATCTTTGGAGGAAGAACCTTTTTCTCCAACTGTCATACTGTGAGTATTTGTATGTTAACTTCTTTCGTGGTTTCTGGGTTGCATGCCTCCGCCTGTGGATGTATGAACGCACTGCCCATGTGAACGTGGCACCCAATTGAAACTTTGGTCCCAGAGCCTCCAAATGCAATGTTTGATTCCCCAAGAACTCTGGGAGGAAAACTTAGCATAGCTCTATGTTCTACAAGTTTTAGGGAAAGAGGTGTGCATGCATGTGTGTATATTGGATCACCTTTCTTTAATTATGCATTGCATATGTATAAAAGTCTTCATTCCTTTTTCAAATGGAAATCCAGATTCAAGTGGCAAGTTGTCTTCCTCTACCTGGTGTTAAAAAAAAAGAGTCTCCTCTTTTGCAGCACATCCTGACACAGAAGGATTTTACATCAACCTGATTTTTAAAACTGATAAAACAAGTGTGAGGACTCCTTTGTTGATGACTGTTTTGCTTTGCTTTCTTTTGAAGTTGAATCTGGTCGTCAAGATTTTGGATTGGAAATGTCAATTGGTTTTCTCTAACTCACAAGATGTAGACAAAGACACCTAAATTGTTTCCAGTTGCTGCTTTTACTGCATTTTGGGCTGGGTGGGGAATCTCCCCAACAGGTTGATTATTGATCCATCATCCATTTCTTGAGTGAAAATGCAGATATGCTTTCTTAAGGGCTCATAAACAAAAACCTACTAAGCAAAATGTATGTATATATGTATGTGTATGTGTGTGTGTATGTATTTGAGTGTGTATCTGCGTATAAGATGGGCTGCCTGGATATATTTTTTTCTGAACTTCACAAGGCATACATCTTCCTTCTCCATTCTGCAGGAAGAAACAGAGAAATACACAGAAAGGCAGGAGGAAAGAAAAACAGAGACAGAGAAGGATTTATTGAAAGAGAGTAAAGAATAATCTGCTTTGTAAGTGATTTAATGAATAGTTGAGATGCTTAGGTAGAAGTTATTTTTTTTTCATATTCAAGTAAAGGAGAGATTTTTGCCCTATTTATGTTGCCTGCTGGGTTTGGGAAAAATATTTGAAAAAAGGTAGATAAAATTGACTTGTTTGTGGGAGGATGGTTGGTGTGTGTGTGTGTATGTGTGTGCGCATGTAAACGTATCTGTTAATCTGGAGTATAACCCACACTGAGCTTCAAAGAACAATTTTAGCAACCATAGTAAAGTCTGTCTGAGTACTGTAGGGACTTTGAGAGAGAAAGATCTATAGTTAGGTAGATAGTATGCATTCCTTGCTTCAAACTAGAAATATAGTAGCCATTTAAATTTAGTTAGGGGTATAGTTTTTAAAGTGTTTCATGGAATAGTTGAAGCAAAAGAATAAAAAATAGTTCAAAAGAAATGAATGATGTGTCCAACGATGAGAATAAAAACCTGGAAGACCCACTATTTTGTGGGCATTCTGTTGCCTGGCTTAACCAAACAAATAAGAGTGCATTTCACAACATGGGAAATGAGGGTGACTTAGGAGCACAATGCTGACAAGCTCCTAATCACAGAAAACATTTATTAGGAACAGCCTGTTTTAAGGACCACTGGACAATTTCCAATTGATTGCTTTTGGGGTACACTTGCATCATTTTAAAGAATAAAGATGTGGACTCGTTTCTATCTCCTTCCTCTCTCTCCCCAAATTGAAATCATGGAATGCCAATGAGCGTTGAGAGGTGGGAAGACTTACTAAGATTATGTGCAGGAACTTCCTTCTGAGCTAGTCTGATTGGCTTAGGAAGTTCACACACACACAGACACAAAGACGCACACACAGACACACAAAGTTCATAATTGAATGGTGTGCAACAGTGTTCTCTTTGCTGAAAGAAAGAAAAGAAAAGAAAGAAAAGAAAAAGGAAGAAGAAAGAAAGAAGGAAGGAATAAAAAGATAGAAATACTCAAACACCTCCTGATAGTAGAGGTCGGTGTTAGTTTTCACCATTTAATTGACTTTGAGTTTGGTGGGCATGAAGAGGATGGAAACACAAGAATCAGTTTCACTTCTGGGTCCCAGTCTTCTTCAGGACTGAAACAGAAACCCAGCAGGCAAAAATAAAAGATCTATGTATTTTTCACTTTCTAAAAATGGCCTTAGATGTTAGGGTGTGATTTGATTTGAATACTATTCTTGTAATGGCATTTCTTGGTTAAGTCTTACCTCATCAGTCTGTTTTTCAGACTGTATTGGATTTAAAATACCTAATTCTCTCAAGTACTGACCCCCCATATGTACACACGTGCTCACACACACACACACATACACACACACTTATACCCCTACAACTTTCTCTTCAAGAATAACTTTAGGAAAAGCATGGATAACTGAAAGTTTTTCCTTTTGGAAAAGGGGAAGAGCTAGTCCACCGTGACCGTATTTAATCTGGGCAGTTAAATAAAAGATGTTCTTTGGAACTCCTTTTAAAAATTTTACAGGACTACCCTCCCCTTGCCAGTTCATGCACATACTTATGAGCCTCAAGATACAAACTAGGAAATTCAATTTTGATGTGTTCCACTAACTTGGGGCTTCAAAGACAATAGAGCTCCTTCCAAAAGATAGCCAGCCATGGAGAGACCATTCTGAGAAGCAGGTTATAGCCAAATGTTTTTTCTTCACTCCCTCAGACTTTGATATCATCTCCTTTACTTCCTAGGGCCATGCTGTGCCTGTAGTTTGCACACTGATGCACACATGAAAGTGTCTATGGACACTAGCTCCTTTTCAAACAGTGGCTTTAGGACTGTAGAAGGTTAATCACCTCTAGTTTAGCTCTGGCTTTTGGACTTTGGGGTAGCAGTGTGTGTGTGTGTGTGTGTGTGTGTGTGTGTGTGTGTGTGTGTGTGTGTGTGTGTTTGTCTTTTAATTTAAGTATGAACTATCATTACATCGAGGCTTTCTGGAATGAAATGTGTGAAAGTGGCAAAACAGTTTGTGCAAAGACTACAGAATATTTCTCTTGGTGGCAAGTGTTAAATCTGGAAGTGGGATCCTTGTTTAATACTTTTCCATAGAATCTTCATTAAATGCCCCTGGACTCATCCGAGGATAGTTTGAGGTATAAATATTTTTGTCTTCAGAGGAAGAAAGTGAGGAGAGAAGAGAGAGAGAGACAGAGAGAGAGAGACAGAGAGAGAGAGAGAGAGAGAGAGAGAGAGAGAGAGAGAGAGAGAGAGAGAGAGAGAGAGAGAGAGAGAGAAACGGTCCCCAATGATAGATGGTACAAAGAATGCATCTTGCTGGTACATAGAACCTGATGCAGAAGTCACCAGTGAGCCCAGAAAATTACTCTAAATTTTAATTAATGAGTCACAGAAGCCAGACTGCATGCTTAAAAAATTACCCCCGTATCAATGAGGTGATAATTAACTCTCTCCAGAATCAGCAGTCCTCCCAGACCTGAAGCAGTCTTCACTGATATTAAGTTTGCTGGCATGTGTCCAGTGCTGAATAATTAATTCTTTGGCAGTTATGTCTTGGATTTTCATTTAAACACTTGTGACATTTTCTAATGGGGCCAAAAGGCCAACAAGATCACCAGAGATCACTGACAGTTCTGGGGTCAGGGGATAAGCTGGTATTTGGGAAAGGGATTTGACCCTCCCCTCACTTTTCACCATTACTTTTCTCTTTCAAATCTTCAGAGAGAGGGAGAGACAGACAGAGAGATAGAGACAGAGACAGAAGGAGGAAGGGAGGGAGAGACAGACAGACAGAGATAGAAAAGTCAACTTAGAGTTCACAATACCACTGACAACATTTATTTATTTTAAATACATTTTTATTTATTTTGTTAAATATTTCCCAATTACATGTATAATTTTTCAAAAACATTCATTGTTAAAAATTTTGAGTTCCAAATTCTCTACCTCCCATCTTTTGCCCCTTGAGAAGGCCACTTACAACATTTGTTATAAATCTCAGTTGCCACCTTTATTTGAAAACCTCACATGTGCTGGGACTGCACATGTAGTAAGTTTGAACAGTCTGCCTAGGGGCCAGTCAGCTTTGAAGTGCCTTTCATCCATCTCTGTTTCAACTCCAACCAGGGTCTGTTTATATTTCTGCAAACATGAGCTGGCAATTTGTCAGCCACTGAGAGTTAGGTGGAACCTTGAGGTGCAGAAGAGGGAAGCAGGAGATATCTTTTTGGGTCCTGATGCTTGCGGACCTTTCGAACAGGTGCCTTTCAGAGCAGGCTGCTTTGTGAATGCCATCTTTCTCATGGAATAAAGACAGACCCATTAGTCACTGTCCTGCCCAGATCAGTGGCTGCTCATTCCATGGCTGGGCTTTGAGTCCTCCTCCCTGAGGAAAGCTAGAGCTTGGCTATCATAGAAAAAAGACAATTCAAGACCTCTTTCATCTCCAGCGAAGACTCCTCAAGCCTGAAATATTTGGGCTTTTGCTTTTCAGAAAGCTGACATATACCAGATTAGGATTAGTCTTGGGGCAAAATTTCCTGAGGATTTTACTAGGTGGTGCTGTCATAAGTAAATAACATTACCACTTTTAGGGAAGAAGAAGGAAGAGCTTAAGTGGGATTTGTGGATGATAAACTGGGGTCTGGCAGTGCTTTAGTGCCAGTGACGACGAGACAAAACATTTGCTTTCAACTTGACGATGACTTCTTTCCCGCTCTTTTAGGACAAACTTAATATGCTATCCTGGGATAGGAATCACCTGGTATAAAGCCTGAAATCCATTTCCCTGAAGTTGTTGGATATTCTTAATTGGGCAAAACCATACTAATAACTTTAGGCATATTATTTTATTTTTAAAATAGTAATATTTTGCAGGGGGACTGCTGGTACAAACCAGGAAGTGATGGTGTCTACTTCCTGCTGCTCAGAGAGATAACTACTCCCTCTTGTTTTTCTCCCTCCCTCCTTCCAGCCTTCTTTGGGAGTTGGGAGGGCAGGAGGAGAAAATCTAGATCTTTGGAAGAAAATAGTTTAGCAATGTTTCTTTTTAAATTTAGGAGACTTAAAAGAAAGGTCTTCTTGGATAAAAGGAAACAATATGGTCCTTAATGTTTGTTCATTCTCAGAAATGACTATGCTACAGTGAATGTGCAGATCCTGCTTTGTCCTTTTGTGAAGTAGGAGTATAGGATTATATTTAGAGCTGGAATTGACCTTAGAAGTTCAGCCTCCTCATGTTACAGGAGGGAACTGAAGATTAAAGTAAAGTACCCAGGTCACATAGGTAGTAAATAGAGAGCTGGGTTTTGAACTCAGATCCTCTGATTACAAATCCTCTTTTCATTATATTCCTGATCTTTTTAAGTATTTGAGGGAGAGTGACTTTGGGGGGATGTTTTCTACCAACTGTTCTTAGAGTTAAGTAAATTTAATTGTGTCCCGCAGGCTCTTCATGACCGCATTTGGGGTTTTCTTGGCAAAGATGCTAGAGTAGTTTGCCATTACTTCTCTAACTCATTTTACAGATGATAAAATTGAGGCAAACAGGTAAAGTGACTTACCCAGGGTCTCACAGTTAGTAAGTGTCTGAGACCAGATTTGATCTCAGGAAGATGAGTCTTCCTGACTTTAGACCTGGCACTCCACCGTACCACCTAGCTTCTCATTGTTCTTAGAGTACCACTTTAGTAAATATCCCTTTCTAAAATGTCCTTAAGACTATCTAATTGGCTGGGCCTTGAGCTGAAGGTATTAACTACTCCCTGACCCCTCAGGGTTACCCCTAAAAATTTGAGGGGAAGAAGTAGCCAAGCTCTGAAGACTCATTGAGTCATTGGGAATGAAAGTAGGAGCTGAGATAATGATCCTCAGATTCTCAGAACTTAAATAGTCTTCCTCTTTGCTTTCTCTAATCCTTTCTTTTTTTAAATTTATTTATTTTTAGTTTTCAACATTCATTTCCACAAAATTTTGAGTTTCAAGTTTCCTCCCCATCTCTCCCCTCCCCCCACCCCAAGGCATTGCATATTCTGATTACCCCTTCCCCCAATCTGTCCTCCCTTCTATCACACCCCTCCTTTCCTCATCTCTCATTTCTTGTAGGGCAAGATAGATTTCTATACCGCATTACCTTGTATTTCTTATTTCCCAGTTGCATGCAAAAACAATTCTCAACATTTATTCCTAAAACTTTGAGTTCCAACTTCTCTCTCTTCTTCCCTCCCCACCCATCCCCACTGAGAAGGCAAACAATTTAATATAGGCTATACATGTGTAGTTATGCAAAACACTTCCATAATAGTCATATTGTGAAAGACTAACTATATTTCCCTCCATCCTATCCTGCCCCCCATTTATTCTATTCTCTCTTTTGACTTTGTCCCTCCCCAAAAGTGTTTGCTTCTAATTACTCCCTCCTCCCATTTGCCCTCCCTTCTATCATTTCCCCCCACACCCCACTTATCGCCTTCTCCCCTACTTTCCTGTAGTGTAAGATAGATTTTCATACCAAATTGAGTGAGCATGTTATTCCCTCCTTAAGCCAAATGTGATGTGAGTAAGCTTCACTTTTTCCTCTCCTACCTCCCCACTTTTTCCCTCTATTGAAAAAGCTTTTTCTTGCCTCTTTTATGAGAGGTAATTTGTCCTACTCCATTTCTCCCTTTCTCCTTCCAATGTATTGCTCTCTCACCCCTTAATTTAATTTTTTTAGATATCATTCCTTCCTATTCAACTCACCATGTGCCCTCTGTCTGTATGTATATAATCCCTCCACTACCCACATAATGAGAAAAATCTCGAGTTCCAAATATTATCTTTCCACGTAGGAATGTAAACAGTTCAATTTTAGTAAGTCCCTTATGATTTCTATTTCCTGTTTAGCTTTTTATGCTTCTCTTGATTCTCATGTCTGAAAGTCAAATTTTCTATTCAATTGTTGTTTTTTCATCTGGAATGCTTGAAAGTCCTCTATTTCATTGAATGACTATTATTTTCCCCTGAAGTATTATACTCAGTTTTGCTGGGTAGGTCATTTTTGGTTTTAATCCTAGTTCCTTCAACTTCTGGAATATCATATTCCAAGTCTTTTGATCTCTTAATGTAGAAGCTCCTAGATCTTGTGATATCCTAATTGTATTTCCACAATACTTGAATTCTTTCTTTCTGGCTGCTTGCAATATTTTCTCCTTGACCTGGGAGCTCTAGAATTTGGCTACAATATTCCTAGGAGTTTTCCTTTTGGGATCTCTTTCAGGAGGTGATGAGTGGACTCTTTCAATATTTATTTTACCCTCTGGTTCTGGAATATCAGGGCAGTTTTCCTTGATAATTTCATGAAAGATGATGTCTAGGCTCTTTTTTTTAATCATAAGTTTCAGGTAGCCCTATAATTTTTAAATTGTCTCTCTTGGATCTATTTTCATGTCGGTTGGTTTTCTAATGAGATATTTCACATTGTCTTCAATTTTTTCATTCTTTTGGCTTTGTTTTGTAATTTCTTGGTTTCTCATAAAATCATTAGCTTCCATCTGCTCCATTCTAATTTTTAAAGAACTATTTTCTTCATTGAGTTTTTGAACCTCCTTTCCCATTTGGCTAATTCTGCTTTGTAAAGCTTTCTTCTCCTTATTGGCTTTTTGGACCTCTTTTGCCTTTTGGTTTAGTCTATTTTTAAAGGTGTTATTTTCTTCAGCATTTTTTGGTATCCTTTAGCAAGCTCTTGATTTTCTTTTCATGATTTTCTTACATCACTCTTATTTCTCTTTCCAATTTTTCCTCCACCTCTCTTACTTGATTTTCAACATCTTTTTTGAGCTCTTTCATTGCCTGAGACCATTGCATATTTATTTTACAGATTTTAGATGCAGAAGCCTTGACTTTGGTGTCTTCCTCTGATGGTATCCTTTGTTCTTCCTCACCTGAAAGGATGGAAGAAAATACCTGTTCACCAAGAAAGTAACTTTCTATAGTCTTATTTTTTCCTCTTTTTGGGGGCATTTTCCCAGCCAGTTACTTGATTTTTGAGTCCTTTGTCAAGTGGACCTGTAAGTTCTAAGTTCTAAGTTCCTCCAAGGTGGTACAATCAAGGGAGAGGAATTAACTCTCTTAGCCTGCACTCTGGTCTGGGAGCAACCACAAACTTTTCTGCCCAGGATTCTCTCCAAATCCTCCACCAGCTCCAGCACATCAGCACTATTCCTCACCCCAGGGCTGCTACTCTGGGTGGAGATTCAGATTAGCTGCTTGATTCCCCCAGGGCCTTTAGGCCAAAAGCTCCTAAAATGGACGCTGCTACTCCTACTACCAGAGCTACCACTGTTGCCCTGGAGCTGGGGCCAGATCACGTTCCCTTCTCACCTAGGTGAAAGCACTTTCTCACTGACCTTTGAAGCTATCTTTGGCATATGTGGGTTGAGAAATCTGGGAGCCCCAGGTGATGCCTGTGATTCTGCACCCTGAAGCCTGCTCCAGTCCTGTCTGAGCTGCGTGGCCCAGGCTGGGTTGTGCTCTGCTCTGAGCCCCGTGTGATAGACCTTTCCTGTCAGCTTTCCAGGCTGCCTTGAGCTGGAATTCTCTTTCACTCTGCTATTTTGTGACTTCTTATGCTCTAAAAGTTGTTTACAATCATTTTTACAGGTACTTTATGGGTTTTGGGGGTAGAGTTAGAGCAGGTCCATCCTTCTACTCAACCGTCTTTCTCTAGCCCTTTCTGATAGGCAGCATATGGACACAAAAGTAGTGTGGCATCTCAGCATAGTTAATTGCCATGAGAAAAATGAATATATTTTGGGCAAAAATGTGCATTTCATTTCATGCTTTTAAAGATGATTATTTACTTTGTGAGTTTGGTAGCTGTGGCTTGACTTTTGAAAGTTGGTGGTTCATGGTAGAGTTTTATTCTAGGTCTTCCTCTGTGCAGATCACTGAGACTAAAAGTCCAAATTCTCTAGAACTGGAATCACTTTCACTTTGAGAGTGATTCTTAAAAACTAATGAACAAAAACTGAAAAAAACAACCCCCCCCCCCCCACACACACACACAGTGGGTGCTTTGCAAAGTTCAGCAGTCATTTTAGGAGTAAATGAGGAGTCGGACAGAGGAAAGGATTGTTATAATAGGTTCCAAATTCAGTGAGTAGGAAATTACACAGAAAAAATTGCACAGTACTGAGATAAGAACCAGATCTGGTAATGAGGTCCATAGACTAATGAACAAGGAAAATATTCCCCAACTTTCCCCAAGATGAGGATTTCTGTACTATTCTTGAAAATCCTGATCGCCTACTCCCATCTACTGCCATCTCCTCTTTGGAAACCTTTGTGCATGGCTAAAAGAATCCAGTAACTAATGCGGGGATTTGCCTCTCCACATATTTTCCTTGTTGACTCTTTTCTTTTGGGTCAAAGAAAAACTTCCCCCCCCTTCCCTTTTCTCCTTCTACTTTGTCTCTAGTGCATCATGGTACAGCATATCAGTATGATGAGAAAATCAGGGTAGAATAGTAAAGAGGGCACTGTTTGGATCAGCTTCTTTCTCCCTCTATGCTGCCCTGTGAATCCTTTTTTGAACCAGGTACCTTCTTCCCTCCTGCTCCACCCTGCCCCAGGAAAGTTGGTCCAGATCATGTCTGTGGGCTTCTGCACAGACAATACTAAGTTAATGCTGGATGGATGATACGTTAATGTTGAATCTGAAGCTACATTAAAGCTACATTAGATCCCTTCCAACTTCTGGACTTTAATTATATTTTATTAGGCAACTAGGACTAGAGATAAATAAATAAGGAAAGATACAAAGAAGGGTATTGGACAGAGGCTAGGAGGCATGAGCAGATAGGATTCAATTCTACAAATAGCTCTTAAGTGTCATCTATGTATCCATACTACTTGTCATCATTTTTGAGATGGGGTGGGGCAGTTATATTAATTTAGGAACATAAGATCCTTGAGGGCAAAGATATTTTCATTTTTTTCTCTCTTCATATTCCTAATATTTAGCACAATAGTTGGAACAGAGTGGTAGGGTTTAAATAAATGTTTGTTGAGTACAAGTGAATTCCATTTGCTTGACCTAGTAGCAGCCTATCCAATTCATTGTGTAGTCAGCTACCAAAGTGATAGTTCAAAATCATGCATCTAACCAAGTCACTCTTCTGCTCAAAAACCTCTAGTGGATCCCTATTGTCTAGAAAACAATACAAACTCTTCTATTTAATATTTAAAGTTCTTCACAATCTGGCTTCATCAAGGCTAGATGTAATTATGATTGTATAAAGTATTATAAATTACTATTAAATCATAATCAAATTATTATTAAAAAATTATAAATTATTATTGCATAAATTATACTAATAATTTATGTCCCTTCACACATTCCTCCCTTACCTCCAACTATTAACATTCTTTCTTAGCTTCCTGCAAAGATTATTTCTAGTGTTACCTCCTATTTGAAGCCTTTTATGATCCTTCCAACTGCTCATGTGTATTCCCCTCCCAAATTTCTTTGCATTTCTTTGTATGTTCATATCTACATATTATATGTACATACATACTATTTATGTATACACATTTATATATGTATATCTTTCTGTTTATTTCTACCAATAGAACTTATATATCCTTCCTGAGGGCATGGAGGTATGTGTGTGTGTGTGTGTGTGTGTGTGTGTGTGTGTGTGTGTGTGTGTATGTGTCTATATCGCTGACATCTAGCACAGTGATGGTACATAGTCAATCCTTAATGGATGCTCACTTGGTTGGTTGGTTGACCCTGTTGAGAAGGATAATGTATAGTGGGAAGAGCACTGAATTTGTCATCAGATGACCCAGGTTTGGGTTCTGACTGCTACCTATTCAACCAGGAACAGCTCACTCACCCTCTCTGTATCTCAGTTTCTCCATCTATGAATACCATTTTATTTTTTTCCAATTATATGTAAATACAGTTTTCAGTATTTATTTTTTATAAGATTTTGAGTTCTAATTTTTCTGTCTCCCTAACCCCTCTCTCTCCTCCCTGAGATCAAGCAATCTGATTTAGGTTATACATGTGGAATCATCTTGAACATATTTCTGCATTAGTCATGTGGTGAAAAAAAGAACCAGAACAAGAGGGGAAAACCACAAGAAAGAGAAGACAAAAGCAAAAACAAAGTGAAAATAGTATGCTTCGATCTGCATTCAGACCCCATAGTTCATTCTCTGAATATGGGTAGTATTTTCCATCATGAGTCTTCTGGAATTGCCTTGGATCATTGTATTACTGAGAAGAGCTAAGTCTATCATAATTGATCATCACACAATGTTGCTGTTACTGTGTACAATGATCTCCTGGTTCTGCTCACTTCAGTCAGCATCAGTTCATGCAAGAATTTCCAAATTTTTCTGAGATCTGTCTGCTCATCATTTCTTATAGCACAATAGTATTCCATTGCATTCATATACCACAACTTGATTAGCTATTCCTCAACTGATGGACTTTTTAGAAAATGTAGTGAGCAAAACTGCAACATGTTAGACCTGAAAGAGACTTTCAAGGTCTTCTAGTCTCAGCTTCTCTTTTAAATAGATGAGGAAACTGAGGCCAAGAGAGGGAGTTATCTGCCCAAGGTCATACCCATTTCTCTTCCTTCCCCAATCCAGTGTTCTTTCTACCTCCTTGTGGGAAAAAAAATCACAATTTACCTTGGTGAAGTATACAATTCATCTCTTGGCTTGGTGTGTATTGCATGCATCTCACTGTGTGATAAATTAACCATGTCTGTGCCAGTGGATGTGGTTAATTTATCACACAGTGCGATGCAACGTGACTGTGTACTGCCTTAATGAGATGTGGTAGAGATATGCTAGCTGTAGGAAAACATGAAGGTAGCCAAACTATGGGGAGGTTAGAGTGGGGAGGGGAAGAAGTAGGAGTCTTCTTCTGCCTGGGGCCTTTTCCTTAATGACCAGTCATCTTAATGTGGATCTTATAATATAAGTATAGGATAGATTCTGCTTTCCTCCCCTCCTTCTACTGGTCTTCTTTTAGTCTAACTAAGGAAAGCAGTTTTAATGGTTCTTGAAAGTGTTACCTGTAAAGACTGACCACTTGGCCATTTCAAGCAAATGCTAGGAAAACTTGGCCCAATTGGGGGCCTGTGTTGACAGAATACAGATATAGTCAAATGTGGGTCTGGAAAAAGTTAGCATTTTGGTGCTTTACTTAACACACACTTTCCTAAAAGCAATCCAAATCCTCACCAGCAGAGCTCTGTTTCAACTGTCCAGATGGGTGACTGAAAAATGGAGTTCCCACTACAGGCCAAGGGAGATGAAATAAACTTGATATGTATAGCCCCCCCTCCCCCCATCTCCAGCATAGGTATGGGTCCATATTTAATCATTGCACTCATAACAATCACTGAAATAATTGTGTCCTTTAAAAAATTAGTTTTGGATAAATGAAACAACCAGGGCTTAACAGTGAGTGTTGGACTCTATAATGGAGGATGGTCTGGGTTCAAATTCTTATTTGTTTCTTTACTACCTATACGATCTTATTTAGGCAATGACCTCTCTGGGCATCACTGTGCTCATCTAAAAAATAAGATTATTATTACAGATAAAAATAGATTAAATTATGTTTACAATCCCTTCTATCTCTAAATTATATGATCCTATGAATGACCTAGAGATTATTTGTAGAGTTATAGTATATGTATTTATATGCATACACAGTATGCATATAAATGTATATATATGTATATATATGTATATATGTATATATAGGTATATATATGTATATATATATAGTAATGAATACATAGAAATAGAGAGCTATTATATATACATATATGTATATGTATATATATATATATATATACATACATATACAGAGAGGGAGGGAGAGAGGGAGGGAGAGAGAGAGAGAGAGAGAGAGAGAGAGAGAGAGAGAGAGAGAGCAATGGATAGTTTGATGTTACCCAGTGTGATAGGACTAATATTTATCAGGTTTTCCTTGGTAACTTCTGTGCCTCCACCCACAGTACAGGTAGACACAAGCCACTCTTTTTTCCTTTGTCATTAGGAATTGATTTTATAAAGCTGTCCCTGGCCTCTGATTGGTCTTGACTTCACTGAGACACCTTCCTGGTCACTGAGAGTTGGGCCCTTCAGATCTGTGGATTTCTGAAGACCAGCATGTCCTCCATCATACTCTGTCCTGATGATATCCCCACTTCAGATGTTCATATGGACTGTCTGTGCCTGACCTGTGGTTGACCCTTCCAAGCTTAGATTGGTCTGACCAGCCACAGCTGGACACACTGTGCCTTGATCTCAATATAGTGATGTTACTTTGATTCTCTTTAAGAATGAAGAATTCTTTAAGAAGAATAACCAACCAATCAACCCTGCCCTGATGACCAGATGTTCCCACATAGAGATGAGGGAAAACTTAAATGTCACTATACCCTTACAGTGTTAGGGCAAAGTAAACCTCCTCTTGCTTAATCTTTTGTGACTTCTGAGCACTTTATTTCATCTTAACGTTGAAACTGAGTTAGTGCTAAAGTCACGCCTTTGATACCCAGCAAGGGCAAACTAAACCCCAAGTAATTAAAAAGTTTAGAAAATAACTTAAAAAAACCAAACAGATCTGTTATTTTACAGGTCCAGGAAATTTTCTCTGCCAATGTAGTTTGGCACTTAGTAGCTCATAGACTTGGTAAGAGCATTGAGAATTTAAGTGACTTGCCCAGCTTTGCCCAGTCACTATGTGTCAGACCTGGGAAGTGAACCTAGCTATTCCTGGCTCTCTGCCTACTATTTCGTGCCCCCTTTTCTGAAAATGCTGTGTGTGACCTCCTCCACTGTCTCTCTATGTACACTTTGGTTGACCCACCAGCTCATAATCTATTCCTCTTTCTGTCACTGTGGATGCTGATTTGAAAGCAGATGGAGAGAATTAAGGAACATCAGGCCACTTAACTGAGAACAATAGCTGGCTTTTGATGAAAAGGTTTAAAAGACAAAAACCTGATCCACAGGAGAGAGTTGGCTTCTCTCTTTGTGTTTTGAAATATTGCTTGAGGAGGCCAGGCAGTTTCACCTGTGAGGGCTAGGAAGGGGAAAAGCCTATTCATGCAGCAAGCTCTGTTATCCTTGCTTTGATTTGGCTAGAGTGGGAATCTGTCCCACTTCCAACAAGTTCTAGAAGGGAAATGCTTCCCTCCTCTAGTCACCTAAAGGCACAGGTTTATTTAGTCCCAAAGCCCACTCCTGGAGAGAGTTGACTTTCCTACTATGACTGTTTGATTTCTTGCCAAGCTCCAGTTGGCTGATGTTTGGGAACAACATACGTACCGCTCTTCTGCCTTTTTCTCACCCTGTTGCCCTCTCAGAGTCCTCTTAGATAATGTTCCTCAGAGATATCTATCCTCATATATAATGTCCCATATTCCCAGGGACACTAGGTGTCTTAGAAGATGAACTGACTAAAACTTGGAGTTTCCAGATAAATCAGAAGACCTTGGTCTCCTTTTCACCCTTTCTCTTCCACACTGTGCAAGGGTTTACTGTAAATGCGATGATGTCTCGCTATTATATGGATATATTTATCCTGAGCCTCTTAGCAAGTACTCCAGTTGCCATTGAGTCATTTCAGTCATGTCCAACTCTTTGTGACTCCAACTGGGGTTCTCTTGGCAGAGATACTGGAGTGGTTTGCCATTTCCTACTCCTGTTCATTTTATGGATGAGAAAACTGAGGCAAACAGGGTTAAGAGAGTTGCCTTGCTGTAACAGCAAAGACTCCGGCATACACAGGAGGACCTGCTGTACAGTTTCTTAGATCTGCTTTTCTAAAAAGAAAGCAACTTTTGAGGGGTCAACAATCTACTTTAATCAAGTACATATATTATTCACTTAGTTCAGGGGGAAAAGTCAACACCCTGAACTTCAGAGAAAATACAAACAAATTACAAGCAGAAATTACAAATAGAAAAACCAACAGACAGGGCTTCCAACTGTCTGACCATAAACAACACACATATTGTTACCAGAGAGAGAAGCACCAACACGTGGGTTTTCAAAACCTTAGCAGCTTCCCAGAGTCTCATCTGGCACATGAACCTTCTTCCAAAAAATAAGCCCTAAAGTAAAACCTCACCTCAGAGTATATATACTTTTTTTCAGAGCTGGAGGTCATGACCTTCATGACTCAGTGCCTCATTAGCAATTAACAAAAAGTATCTGAAGCCTATTAATGGGTGGGGAAGATCTTTAACTCTTTCCCCTACCCACCATTAACCTGACATTAACTTTGCACCTGCTTGGAAAGAGAGAAAGAAAAGGAAGGAAGGAAGGAAGAAAAAGGAAAAAAGACAGAAAGGAAGGAGGGAAGGAGGAAAGATATAAAAGGAGGAAAGGAAGGAAGAAAAGAAGAAGGAAAGGAAGGAAAGAAAGAAGAAAGAAAGGAAAAGTTTTTTTTTTGTCAAGCCAGTGTAGGTTTTCAACTTACTTTAAGATGACAGAAAAGGAAACTGAGTCCTAAGGAGGTGGAATCAGTGGCCCAAGGTCACGTAGACAATGAGTGGAATTTGCATTTGGATTCTCTGACTCCAAATTAATCTGTCTCGTATCCCATGCCCTATTCATTCACATAAGCTTCTGTGGATTCTTGTCGTGGTCATCTTCTGACCTCCAGGTCACTCTGCCTTCTTTCTCAAGGAATCCAGCATATGATTTACGCTTTTCTTGTCCACCATAATCCTTACCTTCATACTCTCAGATCACAATATACATTTTAATGTCCTCTCAAATCTCTTGGTAATCCAAGAGAAAGAGGCTTGTGGTCAGCATTTTTATTCCTTTGGTCTCTCTCAACTGAAATGTCGTGGTGGAATGTATAGTAAGTGATGGAAATCTGACCAGTATAAAGAAACTAGCCCTTGAAAAAAATGAATGTTTATGAGCTGGGGTGTGGTGGTGTGCTAACGGGGAGGTTGAAGCTGGTTAATCCCTTCAGCTCTCTGGGGGGAGTTGTAGTACCACTGAAACCAATCTGGGTCCACAACCACATGGTGAATACTATAGAATGGGTCTGGAGCTGGGTCGAGGCTGGGGTGAGTGTTAGGGGTAGGAGGGCAGGGCAGCAACCTCCAAGGAGGGACAAACTGGTCTAGGATGGAAACAGAGGAGGTAAATCTGATGTGAAATGAGGAGGCTGAGCTGGATATCTTACAAGATCCCTATCAGCTCTCTATCTAGAATCTTGATGAATAAATGGAACTGATTTGAATACGGGTAGCTAGGGGGCAAAATGAATAGAACATGGGGCTTGGAGTCAGGGGGATCTAAGTTCAAATTCAACCTCAGACATGTACTAACTATGTAACCCTGGGCAAGTCACTTAACTCTGTTTGCCTCTTCATCTGTAAAATGAGCTGGAGGACATGTCAAACCACTCCAGTATCTTTGCCAAGAAAACCCCAAATGGGGTCACAAAGAATCGGATATGACTGAAATGACTGAACAACAATGATTTAAATAGACCAAATGGCTGTGCATTCATTAGAAGGCATTAGAAGGTATGTTGGTCTGTCTGGCCAGTAATGTCATTCTAGGTCTGTTCAAGGAACCCACATGTGTGACTGAGATTGGTAGTTGCGCATCTCAAAGCTATAAGGGAGTTTGGCATTTGCATGTCTCCTCACCTGTGGTGTTTCTAATTCTATGAGATGATTAGCCTGAGTGGCCGCTGCACTTCAGCCTGGGAAAGAGAAAGAACCAGTCTCAACAAAACAAAACCCACACCCATAGCAAAAAGAAAATTTCATTGTAAATTTAACATACAAAGCATCTATAAATTAATCAGGGTAGAAACTTGCTCCAAACCTAAGTGGTAAGGTGGAAAGAGCACCAAGCCTGATCAGAAAGACTCATTTTCCTAAGTTCAAATCTGGCTTCGGATGCTACTTACTAGCTGTGTGAACCTGGGCAAGTCATTTAACTCTGTTGGTCTCCATTTCCTCATCTATAAAATGAGCGGGAGAAGAAAATGGCAAGCCACTCCAGTTCCTCTGCTAAAGAAACCCAAAATGGTGTCCAAAAGAGTCAGATATCACTGAAAAATGACTGAATGACTTGCCCAGAGTCACCTAGAAGGAACCATGTGAATCCAGGTCTTCCAAAGAGCAAGCCAAGACCTTTGTCCACTCCTCCATGAATTTAAAATAAGTATAAATACAAAAAAAAAAGAACAAAATATGAGATCAAACCAAATAAAAGCACAGACTTCAAATTATTCATGTTTTGATTTTCAAAAACATAATAATATAAATTTTGATTAATTGTAGCAATTTATTGGCTTTGTATCACCTTCTTTTCTTTCCCATCTGTTTACTTGCAAAGTGTTGCTAATGATTTTTTTCTTGTGTAGTCATAATCAATATGTCTGTTGTATGAATTTTTCTCTTCTTGAGCATCACTTTCTCTCTATATTTCTTTGTATTCTTCATCTTAGTGATCTTAATGACACCCAAGCATTCTATTACTTTGACAAACCACAATCTATTTGATCATTCCTTAGCTGTTGAGCATGAAAGTTGTTCCTAGTTTTTTCTACTGTTGCAAATAAAACTGTTAGTGAATATTTTTATACAAACAGATCATTCCCCTACTACTAATAACGTCATGGGGATATAATACTAGTAATAGAACCACTGGGTCAAAGGTTAAAACCAATTTTTAAATGGATTTTATATTGCCAATTTGCTCTCCAAACAGCATACAGAAAAATTCTGAAAAAATTCTACCAACAATGTAAGAGAATATGTGTTTTCCCATGGTTCTACCACCATTTTATTTTGATTTTTTAGCCCTTTTGGGGGGAGACTAATTTAATGAGTAGAAGGTAACCTTCTAAAGTTGCTTTGATTTGAATCTATCTTATTATGTAGATTGAACAACTTTTAAAGTTAACTGTTAAAGTTATTAATAGTTTGCATTTTCCCTTTTGAAAATAGTTTGCATATTATACCTTGACCATTTTAAGGACACATTATCTGTGGGGTATTAACATTCCTGAAACTCAGTTTCCTCTTCTGTAAAATGAAATTGGACTAGAAGATCTCTGAGCTCCTTTTGAACCTTAAACTTCCAACTCTAAAATCCCATCTGGAGATTTTGTGCTCTCTCTAGGACCTCCCATGGGAAAAAAGAAGAAGTAAGGATTGGAAGACTATTTTCTTGTACCAACTGATATCTGTGGTGTTTATGGTCAGCTGTGTCCAACTCTTTGTGACACCATTTGGGGATTTTCTTGGCAAAGATACTGGAGTGGTTTGTCGTTTTATTCTCCAGCTCACTTTACCAACGAGGAAACTTAGACCAATAGGGTTAAGTGACTTGGCCAGAATTACACAACTAGTACGTGTCTGAGACTGGATTTGAACTCAGGTCCTTCTTACTCTGGGGCTGATGGCCTATCCATTGCACCATTCTCTAAGACCTTTCTCTAAGCAGATACACTAGGGAATTCTGGATATCAATTAGAACTGCTTTGTTATTATTCCACATGAGGGTTTTGCAATATGCAGAAGACAGCTAACTAGACTCCAAGTCTTAAAACCTGGGGTTTATTTCCTTGCTGAAATAGGACATTCATTAAAGCACTTAAATTCTTTGACTTCTGATCTTTAGTCTATCACACGTGGGAGGAGGGTTGGAACAGGCCATCTCTCCGGTCCTTTCCAGCTCCTTTACCCTACCTCCATCTTATGATTCACACCCTCAGACTGCCAGAGAAGACAGCCAGTTTAAAGAATACATGTAATGATGGTTCACATAAAGGGGAGGGCATTGATTCAAAAGGGATGGTAGGAACACAAAGAAACACAAAATGCAATAAAGATAACAAGGGCTTTCACGAAACAATTTATATTTATTATTATTATTATTTATTTATACACAGAAAGCCACAGTAAGCTTTTTTGGTCTTCCCCCAGGGTAAAGGAAGAAAATGTATTCATGGTGCTTATCTCCTGATTTCATCTGACAGTTTTCATCTATTTTCCTATAAACTATGAATGAGAGATGTGTCTCATAACAATCTCTTATGGCTCAGTAAATACTTGAATTTATATGCATATTAAGTCAGTTACTTTCCTCCTGTCCTCACTTCAGGCAGTAGGCAGCTCCGTCTGTGTGCGGCATAAAGAGATCCAGGCTTCTGCCAGGGCAAAGGAAGCTGTCTGGTGTCTCCAGATTCCTTTTGAATGGCCACATGAGTCTCATGTGTAGAGAATGCCATGAAAATTCATTATTATTTAATATAAGCAATTAAACCAAAGAGAGCAGCAGCCCACTATGGTAAAGTGGCCCAATATTCCTGGCTGATAAAGGACAGAAGTTTGGGCTTCCTTCAGACAATTTGACAGAACTATCTTCTCCAGATAGCACTGTGTGTCAGTATCATCTTTCATGATGAGATAAGAGTGGCCCCAAGGGGTTACCCAAAATCCCATAGCACTTTAAACTTAAGTGGAGGTCCTATATCTATCTATCTATCTATCTATCTATCTATCTATCTATCTATCTATCTATCTATCTGTCTATCTATCTGTTTCTATTTATAATACACACACACACACGTATGTTTCTATTGCCTATCATTTCAGTAACTATGGATTGGAATTTGGAATTTTCTTTCCCTTCCTTCTACCTATTATCCTAAAAGTCTGATTGAAAATGAATAATAGAAATATCTTGAAATCAGGGATACAGAGGAATACCATGAAGTAGGTATTCGCAGCCTCACTGTGTTAAGAAAACTTAGGCTCCAATTATTGGAGCCTAAATTAAATTAAATGTCTCCCATTCTTAGTAGCACTATTGGAGCCAAAGCTTAGAAATCTTGAACACCTGACCACAGCTCAATTCAATATCTTGAAATCTTTGATCTGCTTCTGGGACTGTGCTTAAAATGAATAGGGAGACTTGAAAATACTACTCCAATTAGTAGGTAATGACATTAGAAATGTGTGGTTTCTAACTAGGACTATCTGTAACTTTGGATGATATTCCAGGCTTTGAGGATCAATCAATTAATTAGTAAACATTTATTAAGTGCTTATTGTGTACCAGGTACTGTGATAAATGATGGGGATACAAAAAGAGGCAAAAGACAGTCCCTGCCCTCAAGGAGCTCACAATCTAATAGCATTGCTGGATCCTAGTGTTAGAGCCAGCAAGGAGGTATAGTGAATAGAGTCCTGGGCCTAGAGTTAGTGTAGTCTCAGATACTTACTAGCAGCATGATCGTAAGTAAGTCACTTACCCTCTTGCTGTCCTCAGTTTTCTCATCTGTACAATGGGGATTTCCGCCACACTGTTATCCAGTTTTCCCAGCAATTTTTGTCAAACAATGAGTTCTTATCCCAGAAGCTGGGGTCCTTGGGTTTATCAAACAGAACGTTGCTATATTCCTTGCCTACTGCATCTTGAGTGAACAATGGGGATGATACTAATAGCACCTCCCTCTGAAGTTTGTTGTGAGGATCAAATGAGATAATATTTGTAAAGTGCTTAGCACAGTGCCTAGCATGTAGTAGGTGTTTAATAAATGCTTCTTCCTTTTCTCCATAGAATGCTAAATCTGGAAAGGATTTCAGAGCTCATCTAGTTCAGTCCTGGAGGGGTTTTTTTCTAATTTATTTATTTATTTTTAGTTTTCAACATTCATTTCCACAAGATTTTGAGTATTAAATTTTCTCCCCTCTGCCCACCTCAAGACAGTGTTTTGATTATCCCTTCCCCCCAATCTGTCCTCCCTTTTATCACATCCCTCTCTTTTGTTATCCCCCATCTCCTCTATTTTCTTGGAGGGCAAGATAGATTTTTATACCCCAATTGCTTGTATATCTTATTTCCCAGTTGCATGTAAAAACAATTTTTAATATTCATTTTTAAAACTTTGAGTTCCAACTTCTCTCCTTTCTTCCCTGCCCACCCATTCCCACTGAGAAGGCAAGCAATTTGATATATGTTATAGATGTGTAGTTATGCAAAAGACTTCCATAAAAGTCATGTTGTGAAAGACTATATTTTTCTCCATCCTATCCTGCCCCCCATTTATTCTATTTTCTCTTTTGACTCTATCCCTCCTCAAAAGTATTTACTTCTAATTATGCCCTCTTTCCATTTGTCCTCCCTTCTATCATCCCCCTAACCCCCGCTTATCCCCTTCTTCCCTATTTTCCTGTAGCATAAAATAGATTTTCATAGCAAATTGAGTATGCATGTTATTCCCTCCTTAAGTCAAATGTGATGAGAGTAAAGTTCATTTCCCCCTCTCACCTCCCCCTCTTCCCTTCCATTGAAAAAGCTTTCTCTTGATTCTTTTGTGTGAGAGATAATTTGCTCCATTCTATTTTTCCCTTTCTCCTACCAATATATTTCTCTCTCACCCCTTAATTTTATTTTTTTAGTTATCATCCCTTCATATTCAACTCACTGTGTGACCTCTGTCCATATGTATACAATTCCTCCAACTACCCACATACTGAGAAAAGTCTCAAGAGTTATAAATATTATCTTTCCATATAGGAATGTAAACAGTTCAACTTTAGTAAGTCCTTTATGATTTCTATTTCCTGTTTACCTTTTCATGCTTCTTTTAATTCTTGTGTTTGAAAATCAAATTTTCTATTCAGCTCTGGTCTTTTCATCAAGAATGCTTGAAATTCCTCTATTTCACTGAATAGTCATTTTTTTCCCTTCAAGTATTATACTCAGTTTTGTTGGGTAGGTGATTCTTGGTTTTAATCCTCATTCCTTTGACTTCTGAAATATCATACTCCAAGCCCTGCAATCCCTTAATGTAGGGATTTGCTAGATATTTTGTCTGTATTTCCACAATACTTGAATTGTTTCTTTCTGACTGCTTGCAATATTTTCTCCTTGACCTGGGAGCTCTAGAATTTGGCTACAATATTCCTAGGAGTTTTCCTTTTGGGTTCTCTTTCCAGAGGTGATCAGTGGATTTTTTCAATATTTATTTTACACTCTGGTTCTAAAGTATTAGGGCAGTTTTCCTTGATAATTTCTTGAAAGATGATGCCTAGGCTCTTTTTCTGATCATGGCTTTCAGGTAGGCCCATAATTTTTAAATTGTCTCTCCTGGATCTATTTTCCAGGTCAGTTGTTTTTCTAATGAGATATTTCACATTGTCTGCTATTTTTTTCATTTCTTTGATTTTGTTTTATAATTTCTTGATTATTTATAAACTCATTAGCTTCCATCTGCTCCATTCTAATCTTTAAGAAATTATTTTCTTCAGTGAGCTTTTGGACCTCCCTTTCCAACTGGCCAATTCTGCTTTTTAGAGCATTCTTCTCTTCATTGATTTTTTTGGATCTCTTTTGTCATTTGGGCTAGTCTAGCTTTTACATTGTTATTTTCTTCAGCAATTTTTTTGGGTCTCCTTTAGCAGGCAGTTGACTTGTTTTTCATAATTGTCTAGCATCATTCTCATTTCTCTTCCCAATTTTTGCTCTACTTCTCTTACTTGATTTTCAAAATCCTTTTTGAGCTCTTCCATGATCTGAGACCAATTTATATTTTTCTTGGAGGCTTTGGATGGAGGAGCTTTGACTTTGTTGTCTTTTGTTTGCATGTTTGTGTCTTCCTTGTCACCAAAGTAAGATTCTATAGTCTATTCTTTTTTTGGGTTTGCTCATTTCTCCAGCCACTTATTTGACTTTTGAGCTCTTTGTCAAGGTAGATCTCTGCTTCCAGTGGGGGTAGGGGGGTTGTACTATCAGCTTCTGGATTCCCCCACAATCTATGAGCCTAGAGCTCCAGAAACAGTGCCTGCAGCTGCCTCTGCTGCTGCTTTGGCTGCTGCAGGTTCCTCCACCCCCTCTCCACTCTGCTGCCCTGGGGCTGGGGCCAGACCACTCCATTCTCCCACACTGGTCTCACAAGCTTTTTCCACTGACCTTCCAATTTGTCCTTGGTGTTTTGGAGTCATGAAGTCTGGAAACTGCACAGGTGTGAGAAATTCATTCTTCCCAAGGCCTGCTCAGGTCCTGTCTGTGCTGGCAGGGCCCAAGCTGGACTGTGCCCTGCCCCCTGCATAGAGCAATAGACACTTCCCAGTGATCTTCCAGGCTGTCTTGGGCTGGAGATTTGCTTCACTCAATCATTCTAAGGATTCTGCAGCTCCAGAATTTGTTTCGAGCCATTTTTATAGGTATTTGACTAGGCTTGGGGGCAGCCTTCTAGAAAGTCTGTGCTGTTATTCCACCATCTTGGCTCCACTCAGTGAATGAACACAGTGAGTGTTGTCTTGATTCAGGTGAGCCTAGCTTAGGTAGGGTCTTGTTTGTCCCCTGATTTTTCTCTTCTGAGTGTCTTAGGATGTGTCTCTGATGACTCACTTGGAACGGGTGACTCTGATGGCTCACTTTGAATGCGTTCAAGCCAAGGTACACTACTAGAAGTGAGTAGTCAAATGGGAGGGTTTTTCTTATATTTTTTTCCTATATTTTCACAGAATGTTAGAGTTGAAAAGGACCCATCATCTAAGCATGGAGTTCACCAAATTTTTTTCAGTCTTCATATTGCTTGGCTTTCAGTAAACCTTTCTGTACTCTTGTGAGGGCAAGCAAAGTAGGATCTTTTGCTGTTTTTGTTTATTTCAAGTAGTATAATGCCTCTGAATAGTATGATTAAGGAGGATCTTTCCCACCTCTGAGGCATGACCCTCTGACCGAGCGCCTCAATACAAAAAACAGAAGGTACTTGGGACCCTCCAAAAACAACTCCCCTAATCAAGCTTCCCAAATGGGGTGACAAAAGAGTCAGACAACTGAAATGACTGAACAACAACAAAAATAATTTTGAAGAAATTTCCACAGATCATTTTCAACCTCCAGTTTGTTTCTCCCTTTGGATGTGATTGAGAATAAAACCGTGGATTCTGATTCACAATGATAAGCTTTATGAGTGGAAACAAAGCCTTGTAATCATGTTTAGGAAAAAAAATAGCATATACTTCTCTAGGAGCACACCAAAAATTTTGAAACTTCATTGATTAGAAATCAATTCAAAGGTTGTAGTTATTGGGAAGATCATTTAGATCATCCTATGCTAAATCATTGTTACTGATTTTTTTTCTAGCTCACCATGAAAAGAGTTTTATATCCAAATATCATCAATTTGCTTTTGGTCAGTAGGAATTATTCCTTCAGCTGACTCTTTCAATTTTTTCAGTTGCACTACGTTCCCACCCCACCCATATTGCCATATCTCTTCAATCTACATTCAACAGGACAATGTAGTCATTTATCAAATATTCCCTCATAGTCCTTGATAAGCTTTTCTAACTTTCTAAGTATTTGTGCACCCCAAAGAACCCTGAATCTAGTCTAATCTGTACACAAAAATCCCTTCTACAATATCCTGACAAATAGTTCTCTAGCTTCTACTTTAGGATCTCTCCTGAGGAACTGTGCATTATATCTAGAGAAACTCATTCTACTTTGGGGTAGGTCTAACCATTGTTTTCCTTCCATCAAGTTTAAACCTGCCTATCTGAGGCTTCAACTCACCCTTTTGCCCTTCTAGGGACAAATACAACACATCTAATCCCTCTTCCCCATGACAGTCCTTCAATGTTCGAAGACATATGAAAGAAAAATTCAGTACAGTGTTTTTTAGGAACAAATCCTCTAGAGACAAATGTATTAATGAAATCAATTCCAAGCTTTTCAAAAGCTCAGAGAGAGTGAAAATCCAAAGAGACAAAGATTTATCCTACCTGTGAAAATCTCTCTACCAAAACTATTTTTGAGTTTCAATTTATAAAGTTCAAGAATAACAACAAATGACAAAAAATTCCTGGGACATCTTCAGTTTTCTTGTCTTTTGTCCTGCCACTGGGCTTCAGTTATTCTCGAGTTGAGAATACGGTTGACAACTTTATGCATCTCTGCCTCACTTAAATCCAACTCATGGACAAGTCAAGACATTATGGTCCTCATGATGTCATTGGTCCTCTTTGAGATTGAAGGATGAATAACAATGAGAGAAAACTTACTCACAAAGTTCAGGTGACAATTTTGATTCATTAAGTGGACAATTTTCATTTAACTTTTGGCTTACCCTGGAGAATTATTTTATTAAAACTATTCAATCCTTCTTTATCCAGTAAGTCTAAGCATTTTGCTTATAACCTGGTCAAAGGTGAGCTCAAGAGATACTTCTATTAACTGAATTAGTCAAAGATTTCTCTTGTTCAGTAAAGATGATATTAAAGAGCTTTGGAACAGTATGCTCACTGCCTTTTTTCACTTTTTTTTTCTATTCAAGGGGAAAACAATTATATCTTGATTTTAGATCAAGACATTGAAAAAATATTTTTTAACATTTCCAAAAGAGGAAATGCATGGGCCTTGGTGTCTTTCCATGTTAGCTGAGATGTTTTTAGAGATAAATGAACATTTCTACATCCTTTAGCTGATGCTCCTTTAGCTTAATTCCAAGTCTCTTGTCTTTCCTGGTCAATTTCCTTCTGACACACTGATCTTTTAATGTTCTTCCTAAAATATGATACCTAGAATTGAACCCAGTATTCTACAAGTAGCTAAGTTCTAGAGTAGAATATGCCTCCTTCATTGAAATTGTCACTACATTGTGTCAGAGTTTCAAGATGAAGGGGAGGTATCCAATGGCAGGACTTATTTTTCCTCTGTCTTTTCCTTGCTGCCCTTCCCTCCACTCAAGAACTGTTCATCCTTCTTCCTCATCAAAAGCCTTGAGATTTCTACCATTTACTTAAGAACTCCATACCAGAACTGCTCTCAAGGAAAACTCTAGTCCAAATATAAACTATTAGTTCCAACAGAAATTGACTTTGGACTCATACCCTCTCTGTCAAGAAAATGAAGGCATCAGACTAGATGGTCTCCAAAGTCTTAAATTTCCATAGTTCTATTTGTTTTGTTCCCAAGAAAGGGCCCAAGGATTATCTTCCTCCCCACCCCCAAATGGACCCTCCACTTTGCATCTGCTGCTCTGCCTGGATTCCCCTCCCAGGATAAACTCACTACTTCCAAACTAACCACCATGCTACTAACTCAAGACTTGATTGACACCACTTCCCTCAGCTTCCTCTACTCTCTGATTAATGAACTGGAGGTAGGGGTATCAAAGCCCTCCCATAGTCTTCCTTCATAGAAGGCAGAAACTGTCCTCTCAACTCCCCCCGCTTTGCATCTGCTTCTCTGTTTGATTCCAACTCCATAGAACAAGATGGTACCCCCTAGTGTCCTGTCCCTTTCCCAACTCCTGCCTCCTTTTGTGTTGCCCCTCCCATTAACTTATAAGCTCACTGAGGCCTGGGACTATATTTCTTTATTGTTTTTATCTTTCTATCCCCTGTGGCTAGGTCAATACCTTGAACATAGTGGATGCTTCATAATGGTTTGTTGAACTGAAAGGAAAAGAGAAATTTCCTGTAGTCCTTGGTGTGTGCTTCTAGCTTCAATTTTGCGGCTGTTCATTATCAGAATCTTTGGCAGGTGCCAATATATTGGGGCTGCAGATATTTTGGAGCATATAATGACACTTTCCTTTCTAAAGTGGTGTGTGCTTCTCTGTGTTTTATAAGCAAGTCTATGTCTTTACATATTTTTTCTTTGCATATGAAACATGATGTTTAAAGAGTGAGATGAGGTGACTAAAGAAATTTTAATCTCTTGCAAGGAAAAGTCATTATTTTTGTACTTGTAATTTGCCTGAAGCAGGGGCTCTTAATCCTTTTCTGAGTGGCAGTCTGGGGAAGACTTTGGAACTCTTTTCAGGATGATTTTAAATGCATGAAATAAAATTTGTTGTTGTTTAGTAATTTTCAGTAGTGATTGATTCTTTGTGATCCCTTTTGGGGTTTTCTTGGCAAAGATACTGGAGCAGTTTGCCATTTTCTTTTCCAGTTCATTTAACAGATGAGGAAACTGAGGCAAAAAAAGGATTAAGTGACTTGCCCAGGGTCACACAGATAAGTAAGTGTCTCAGGCTAGATTTGAACTTGGGTCTTGGCCTGATTCCAGGACTGGTGGTCTATGTACTACACTGCTTAGCTGCCCCTGACAAGACCTATTATAAGCCCTTAAAAGCAGGCAGTCAAGTAGATACATCTTGGGTATAACAAAAAAAAATGTAACACAAAGGAAAAAGCATTTGTTCCCAATTCAGAGAATGTGGGTTCAAATCCCACCTCTGAGAAACGTTGTGGGACCTTGAATACTTGAATCTGTACCTCAGTTTTCTCATCTATAGAATGGGCATAAGGGGTTGTGATTAGATGCTCCCCCTTCCCTAAGATCCTTCAGATCTAGGATATGATTTAACCTGAACCTGTCTCTCTGGTCTCAATACTATCAGCCACCTCCTAAACCTAAATGAATTGGGCAGGACCAGGAAGCACAGGTTCAATCTCTCCTAGCAGGGCTAGTTCAGACATTAATCCATAGCCTGGGCTACCTGCAGAAAGGGCCCTCCCACTTGGAAAACCTAGGACCTTGCAACAGGCTCCTGCTACCCTCTATTTGAGAAGAGGGAGGGCTGATAGAGGACAAACTGTTCTCTCCCTCCTTCACCTCCAAATCTCCCACCCTCCTGTTTCCTTTAAGCTGCTTCTTTTTTTGCCTTTTAGTGGAGTGACTGCCTTCTGTCCTACCCTGCCTGTTCTAGCCTGTCTGCTGTCTCCTTTCCTTGACCTCAGATGGTTTTATCAGCTCTCAGCCAAGATCCCCTAAAACACGATCACTATCAGAGTCAGACAGAGCTCTAATAATAAAAGGTCCACTGAACAAGCACCTTGAGGGGCTGTAATGGCACTGAAATCTGCCATGAGGTATTCTGTCTTTGGGAAACTTAGAAAAGGGAGGAACAAACAGAACATAGCTTTCTTTAGGTGCCTTTTCTCAAGAAAAAATGGTGAAATAGATACAATGCTTAGAGTCAGGGAGATCTATATCTAAATCTTGTTTCAGAAACTTAGTTGGGTAACCCTGGGCAAGTCACTTAACCTCTGTCAGCCTCAGTTTCCTTAACTGTAAAATGGGGATAATAATAGGACCTACCTCCCAGGGTTGTTGTAAGGATCTTTGAAAGCCTTGAAGCGTTATATAAATGCTGATGACTTGAAGGATCTTTTTTTCCTTTGAAAAGATTTTTGGAGGGAGAAAGAGAAAGGGATTGGTGTGTATGTGCTTTTTTGCCAGAAACATCACAAAATAGTGGCGTATCTTTCCTTCCTTGTAAAACATTCTGGAGGGTTTTGTTGGGTTTTTTCTCTGTCAGCTTTCTTCTGTTGCTCTGAAGAAAATCTGTCCCTTACAGATGAGCAGGGAGACAGCCAGACAGGCAGGCTTGGGAGGGAGGGAAGTAACTGGATGAGCAGGGCAGAAACCAAACTTAATCCTGAAAAGCAAGACATTAGGCTCATGGGATTTAGGACAAAGGTGTTGCTGAGGTGTTGAGGGTTTCCCCTCCTCAGATTGTAATTAATTAACAAAAGTTTTGGTTGTTCATTTGCTTTCAGTCCTGTCATCTTCATGACCCCATTTCGGATTTTCTTGACTGACACACTGGACTAGTTTGCCATTTCCTTCTCCAGCTCATTTTATCGATGAGGAAAGCAAGCCAGACCTTGGCAATGATTTGGCCAGGGTCACAAACGTCTAAGGGTGAATTTGAACTCAGGTCTTCTTTACTCCAGACCTGGCACTCTATCCACTGCACCACCTAAGTGCCCCAATGAATTAATGAAAGTAGCATAGGTTGTTCAACATCGTCAAGGGGATTCCAGAGGCAACAAGCTGGTCACTTTATTGAAATGAGTGTGGAAGATAATTACAGAATCTCCACCCAGGGGACAGAACTCCAAGGAATTTGCCTCTAGCCGATCAGCTAGGGTGATTTGAGATTGCAAAGTGTGCAAGGGAGGTGGAGAGGCTAGGGCTAGGGGGTGGCATGGAGTGGGACCTAGAGGCACCTGGGGAGTGATGACGGGACAATATGCCCATAAGACCATGGTGATTTTTTTACGAATCCTCCTTAAAATGCTTCATCTAAGTGAAATTCTGATCCTAGAGACAATGAATAAAGAAGCCGAAGGAAGAGAAATGGCAATATTTGTATTCTTTGAAGTTTTTTTTATCCTTTCTTTTAAAAATAATTTTCTTTTAAAATTTTAAGTTCTGAATTCTCTCCCTTCCATCCCTCTTCCATTCACTGTGAAGGTGAGTAATATGACATCAATTATACATGTGAAGTCATGGAAGACTTATTTTGATGTCATTCATATTTTTTGAAAAAGAAAAATAAGGTGATAAAATTGTACTTCAGTTTGCAGAATTAATCAGTTCTCTCTCTGTAGATGGATTGCATTTTTACATCTTTTCTTTGGAATTGTCTCAGATCAATGTATTGATCAGAGTAGCCAAGTCTTTCACAATTGGTCATTATTACAACATTACTGTTACTAGTACAGTGATCTCCTGGTTCTTCTCACTTCACTTTGCATCAGTTCATATAGATCTTGGCATGTTTTTCCTAAAACTACCCACCTCATCATTAAGAGCTGCTATAAATGCCTGTATATCTTTTTCTTTGATCTCTTTGGAATATAGACCCAGTAGTGGTATTTCTAGGTCAAAGGATATGCAGTTTTATAACCCTTTGGGTATGGTTCCAAATTTTCTTCAGAATAGTTGGACTAGTTCACTATTCCATCAACAATTTATTAGTGTACCTGTTTTTCACTCATCTCCTCCAGCATTTGTCATTTCTGATAGGTGTGAGGTGATGCCTCAGGGATGTTTTAATTTGCCTTTTAACAATTGAGAGTGATTTAAAACATTTTTTTCATATAACTATAGATAGCTTTGGTTTCTTCTGAAAACTACCTGTTCATATCCTTTGACCATTGTCAATTGGGAAATGGCTTTCATTTTTATAAACGACTCAGTATAAATTATACTTTTTAATTTATTATATTATTTATTTACATAATATTTATTATATTATGTATTAATTTATATAATTTATATATTTATACAATTTATATTACTTATATAATATTTATTATATTATTTATTTATAAATTATTCTCAGTATTTATTTGAGAAATAAGGCTTTTATCAGAGAAATTTGCTATAAATTTTTTTGATATCACTTCACCGTTTATGGTACCTTTTAGCAAAATGTCATTTCCCTAATTATCTCTTTTAATTAAGTCTATTTTTGCTTTATCTGAGATCATGATTGCTACCCTTACCTTTTTTACTTCAGTTGAAGCATATTAGATTCTGCTCCAGCCCTTTATTTTAACTCTATGTCTTTTTGTTTCTTGTATATCTCTTGTAAACAATATATTGTTGGATTCTGGTTTCTAATCTATTCTGCTATCTGTTTTTCTGCTTCATAGGTGAGCTCATCCCATTCACATTCATAGTTTCAATTAACTTTTCCCCCTTCATCCCATTTTCTTCTGTTTCTTCTCTCTCTCCCTCTTTTATCCTGTCTCTCCTCAAAAGTCTATTTTGCTTCTAACAACTGTCTCCCTTAACTCTCCCTCCCTAATCTCTCTTTCTCTCTTTGGTGAAGTGGATAGAATGCTGGACCTGGGATCAAGAAGACTCATCTTCTTGAGTTCAAATCTGGCCTCGGACACTTACTAGCTGTATGACCCTGGGCAAGTCACTTAACCCTGGTTGCCTTAGTTTCCTCATGTGTAAAAAGGAGAAGAACATGATGAACCACTAAAATATCTCTGCTGAGAAAACCCCAAATGGGGCCAGAAAAAGTTGAACATGACTGAAAAGTGACCAATCAATTCCTTTCTCTTATCCCCTTTCCTTCCTATTTTCCTATAGCGTAAGTTCGATTTTGGTACACACCAGTGTGTGTGTGTGTGTGTGTGTGTGTGTGTGTGTGTGTGTGTGTGTGTGTGTGTGGGTGTGTGTGTAAGTGTGTGGGTGTGTGTGTATTCTTTCCTCTTTGAACTAACTCTGATGAGAGTGAAGTTCAAACATTGTCTCTCCCAGCCCTCCATTTTCCCCATACTGTAGATGCTCTTCCAGCATCAGTTTCATGTGAGAAAAATTTTCCCATTCTACCTTTCCCTTCCTCTTTCTCCCAGTGCATTTCTCTTTCTCATCCCTTCATATTTTATTGAGATCCAATATAATCAACTGACAACTACATTTTCAGTCTATGTAAACTTTTAACTGCCATAAAAATGATAAAATTCTTAGGAGTTACATGTATCATCTTCCCTTGTAGGAATGTAAATATTTTAATTGTGTTGAGTCTCATGATTTTTCTTTCACGTTGACCTTTTTCTGCTTCTTTTGAATCTTGCATTTGAAAGTCAAGTTTTCTATTCAGCTCCGGTCTTTTCTTCAGAAATGCTTGAAAGTTAAATATCGAGTTTTCTCCTGAAGGACTATACTCAGTAGCTCCCTTGCCTTCCAGAATATCATATTCCAATCCCTCTTCTTCTTTAATGTGGAAGACACTAAATTTTGTATACTGTGGTTCCACGATACTTGAATTGTTTCTTTCCGGCTGCTTGATATATTTTCTCAGGTCTAGTGAAGTTAAAGGATTTGCCTAGGGTCACAGAGCTAGTCTATTTGGACCCATGTCTTTCTTAAGTCCATATTCAATGCTCTATCATATCATAATGACTCACATTCTATTATGTTGACATATCACAATGCATTTAGCTAATCCCCATTTTGTGGGTTTCCAGGTGGTATGGCAGAACACTTTGTTAATTCTACATGAGGGAAGAGGAGGAAAGCTTTGCAAAAATAATTGTGGGCATTTTCAGTGGAAATTCTGGGTAAACCAACTTAGTCACCCAATTGGATGGGATGAAACTCTTATCACATTTACCCAAAATGTACTTAGATGGCTGCCTGTCTTTAGGGGCTTATCAGAGGTAAAGTATTTGGGAGAAGGGAGTGAGAAGAAGCATGTTTCAAGAACAAATAAGAAACAAGGAGAAGAGAGGACACTGTAATGCATTGGAATCAGATGTTTTGTATTGCTACGTGGTGGCAGAAGTTATAATAACTGGCCTTTCCATACTTTATCTTATTAAAACTTCACAGCAAACTTCACTGAGAGGTACATACTCCAAACTTTTTTTCCTTGTCCTAGACCTGTGACTTTTATTGATGTGGAAAACTCCCAGTGAGAAAATTGCCTCTAACAATGCAGATTGGCTACTCTAGATATTATCGTCCCCATTCTGCACATGGGGAAATTGAGGCTGAGAAGGATTAATTGCTGTAACCATGGTCTCACAGCTAGTATCAAAGGGAGGATTCAGACCCAAGTGTTCCTCACTCCAAGGTCATCACTCTACCCACTATTCCACGGTACCTCTCAACAAGAATGGCCTAATTCAAAGGTGGATCCCAAATCAAGTTTTAAAAGGCTCATTTTATAGTTTCTAGCTTTTAAAAATTTGACTTAAACATGATAATAAAAAAGCCATTATAAATCAAGAGCTGGTGTCACATATAAGCTTCTGAAAATATATGGACTTTACAGATGAAAATTCTAGGCACATTTCTAGGAATAATTTATTAATCTCTCAAGACTCATTTAAATTATTCTCCTCTCCTTTCCCTATTGCAGATGCAGCATTATTAACTCACTTCTTATTTACTGAGACATACTTTCATTACTTCCAGGACAGACTCAGCTTTTGAGAATAGGGAACAAGAAGAAGCATAGACATACTTATATGATTAAAAAATTGTCCATGTGTCAAAAGGTCTCAGGCTTTGCTCAGTTGAAGGCAATGTGCCAGCTACTCTAGGGCTATAGCTAATTTGTATCAGAAGAAACAGATGGTAGATGCCCACATCTCCAGCATGGCGTCCTTGGAAACAGCAGGTCCCAACAACATGATAACTATGTCTATGTCACATTTAGCTGTCTCTAGCCCAGAGTCTTGAAATTCTCTGGAACATGAAAATAACAAATACTCAGTGATGTTCACCTAGTGGAGGAATACCAGCTTGAGAACCCCATTAGGTGCAGAGTAGAATATGGGACAAAGAGAAATCAGGTCCATTCCCAAGGCCTATATGAAGGTGTTAATGATGTCAGGTATAAATTTAAGTCACTGGAAAGTGAGTTAGATATGTCCAAAAAAAATCTCACCAGTGGTAATAGCAGTAGTAATAATAGTTGGGACTGATCCTTTAGCACTCCAAGGTTTACAATGTATTTTATATTATCACATTTGATTTTTAAGACAACTGTTGAAAGTAGGTGCTATTATTATTTCCATTTTATAGATAAGGAAACTGAAGCCAAGAGAGGTCAATTGACTTGCCCAGAGTCACACAGCTAATAAGTGTCTGAAATCAGATTTAGAACTCAGGTCTTCCTGACTCTAGGTCCAATGCTTTACCCACTAGACCACCTAAGTAAGGCCTTCCTTCTATCACTCACCTGCTTACCTGCCTGGACCTTCCCCTATTATCTCACTCCAGAATTCTCAAATGCTGTATGTTTTGCCCTACTCTCAGGTCCTTGGTATCATTCACAGAACAGGAAGGAACCTCAGACACAATTCTAATCCAATCTATACTACGTTGTTGGCCCACAAGATTTATTAAGCCCTTGCTATGTACAGTGAATGCCATGTTCTATGCTCAGCATCCCTTATCTTTTCTGGAGGAAGCTACATCTTTTTTCTTCTTTAGGAACAGACTTGGTCATTATAATTACATCAAAGTTTGACTTTATGGGTATTTCCCCTTGAATTCTGTAGGGACATTTTATGTTGTTGCTGGGCCATTTTCAATTATTTCTCAGTCTCTGCAACCTCATTCGGGGTTTTCTTGGCAAAGATACTAGTTTGTCATGTCCTTCTCTAGATCATTTTACAGATGAGGAAACTGAGGCCAAGAAGGTTAAGTAACACATAGCTAGTATCTAAGGCTGGATTTGAACTCAGAAAGACCAGTCTTCCTGAGTCCAGATCCAGCTCTCTACCTACTGAATCACCCAGCTGACCATTTTATGCTGGGCTTTTCCATTTTTCTGATAGCTGCAGGGTTTATAGAGAGTGTGACAAGTAAATGGCCCAGGGTCATCTGGGCCCTGTGTGGATTCCCTATTGTTACCTCTCAAAAGCAATATTTATTAAGTGGGTCTTAGTTCTGTCATAAGAAGAAGAAGAAGAAGAAGAAGAAGAAGAAGAAGAAGAAGGAGAAGGAGAAGGAGAAGGAGAAGGAGAAGGAGAAGGAGAAGAAGAAGAAGAAGAAGAAGAAGAAGAAGAAGAAGAAGAAGAAGAAAGGTCAAATAGATGATCTCTAAGGCCTCTTTCATTGAAATCCACAATGCTGTGAAGATAGGGATCTTAGGGATCTCATTAGACTTACTTCTGAAGCTATCTAAAAGCCAGGGATCAAGAATTAAGGACTGTGTATCCTTCTCCATTATGGAGCACTGAATTCCAGTTTACTGTCCCTTTCCCCCTTAGCTCAGCTTTCATAGAGAGGAAGTTTTTGCGACCCCATGCCTCTGTATTCATCACAGTTCACAGTACTCCACATCAGGCCTCCACTGATATGTTTTCCCAGTTTTTTTTTTTTTTGTTTTTTTTTTGCCAGCACGCCAGCCATAAATGCCTGTCAGGGCCAAGGACTCCTAAAATGGCCCATTGCTTCACCACACATTGGGACAAGTGAGCACAGCTCTGAACTTAGAACTTCTTGAAAGCGAATTCTTTTAAGTGAAAGGAGGAGCCATGTTGATGGCAATAATTTAGCATTTACTGGGCCTTCAGGTGTATTGGGTTGGGTTAGCTATTGGAGACCAAAAGGTCAGTGAAGGGCCTAGGGTTTCATGAGTTACATGAAATCCCTGAACTACACTTGTAGTGTTTGCCACACACCAACTTTAATTAAACGAGGTTATTAAAATGGCACATCATGTCACTTAAAATAGACACACACACATATACACACACACACACACACACACACACATCCCAACTGCCATTTCCTTCATAATTAATGTTCAGTGAAGCTCAGCATGCTGTCACCACCAAGAAGATGGCCTTCATTCTTGAGAATCCAAACTGCTTGGCTTCCTTCTGCTTTGGAGTAAGCCGGCATATTCCATTTGGAGTAGTTCATTTTGTTGCTATATTTAAATGTAGATGGTTGAGAAGATTACGGCTGGAGAGAAATGGATAATAAAATGGTCCTGCTGGGTTCCATCCTGATTAGCTCTTTTCTGCTTCTGCGCCTAATTTGCTCAGCTTGCAGAAACATCAAGGAGATAAGTTTATATCCAAGAGGCATTCCTATAAACCTACCCTGAGAATGGGAAGACCAGCTGAGCCTGACCCTGAATTGTGCAATACCATCATCCCCAGCTAGAAAGATGTGGCAATTAGAAAGGTGGGCAGGGGGAAGGGAGAGAGAGAGAGAGAGAGAGAGGAGCATACAAGCAGAGACAGAGACATAGAGAGATAGAGACAAAGGCATAGATAAATAGAGAGACATGCTGAGACAGAGAGAGGCACAAGCATACACACAGATGGGAAGACAGACAAAAGAGAAGAGGAAGAGAGGAGAAGGGGAAGAAGTAGAGAATATGAGAAAAGGAAGGAAGGAGGAATGAGGAGGAGAGAAAGGAAAGAAAGACACGTTTTGCCTCTATAATAGTCTTGCTTTTTTTTCTCTTATTGCACTTTTTTTCAATTACATATAAAAAACATTTTAACATTCATTTTAAAAAATTTTGAGCTCCGACTTCTCTCCTTCCCTCCCTCCTTTCCCTTTTCTCTCTTGCAAAGGCAAGCAATTTGATATAGATTATACATGTATAGTCATGTATGACATATTTTCATATTAGCCACGTTACAAAAGAAAAATAAGGCAAAAAAAGCACAAGAAAAACAGAGTAAAAAAAAGTTTGCTTTGATCTTCATTCAGTCTCCATCAGTTCTTTCTCTGGATGTATACACCATTTTTCATCATAAGTCCTTTGCAATTATCTTGGATCATTGTGCTGCTGAGAAAAGCTAAATCATTCCCAGTTGACCATTTATGCAATACTGCTGTTACTGTGTACACTGTTCTCCTGGTTCTGGTCACTTCACTTTGTATCAGTTCATACAAGTCTTCTCAGGTTTTTCTGAAACCATCCTGCTCATCATTTCTTATAGTACAATAGTACACCATCACAATCATCTACTTCCACTTACTCAGCCATTCCTCAACTGATGGACCTCCCCTCAATTTCTAATTCTTTACCACTGCAAAAATAGCCGCTATAAATATTTTTGTACATATGGATCCTTTCCTTTGATCTGTTTGGGAGCAGATCTAGTAAGTGGTATTGCTGGGTCAAAGGATTTGCACAGTTTTATATCCCTTTATGCTTTTCTCCAAATTGCTCTCTAGAATGATTGAACTAGTTCACAACTCCACCAATAATGAATTAGTATCCCAATTTTCCCATTTCAACGTGTCATTTTCCTTTTCTGTCCTATTAGCCAATATGACAGGTATGAGGTGGTAACTTAAAGTTGTTTTAATTTATATTTCTAATGGAGTTCTATTTGAGAGAGATAGAATGGTTTATGTAGTGGAAAGAACATTGGGTTTGAAGTCAAAGGATGTGGATTCCCTAGGTTTATTTAATCCTGGTGTGATCCTGGGTAAATCATTTAACTGCTGAACCTTGATTGACTCCTTTAAAAAAAGGAGTGACTTAGATTATATTCTCTAAGCTCTCTTTCACTGGTAAAACCTGTGTGATATAGATGAATGGGAATTAATTTCAGTAAAGCATTGAGCAACATAACAGTAGTAAATAATGGGTGGACTGAACCCAACTGTATCCCAAAGCTTTATTCAATGGACCAATCAATAAGTTCTTTCTCATGCTTGTTTTCAGTGCTATGAAACATCCTGAGATTTGGAACTGCAAGTGACCTTTGGGGTCATCCAGCTCAACCCCTTCATTTTATGGATACTGAGAAGAAAGAACAGTTAAATGTCCTAACTGGCACTATTTCTACTCATGATAAAAGTTCAGAGAAGGTAGAGTTCAGGCTGAATTGGAAAGCTGAACAAACAAACCATCTTGCTCATCATTTCTTATAGCACAATAATATCCCATCACAATGAAGGTCATACTTGAGCTGAATCTTGAAGAAGGACTAGTATTCAGAGAAGTAGTGTACTGGATGGAGCATTGGGCCTAGAATCAGGAAGATCTGAGTTCAAATCCAGCCTTAAATCTAGCTGGGCAAGTCACTTAACCTCTGATTGCTTCAGTTTCTTCAACTGTGAAAAGGAGATAATAAAATTACTTACCTTCCAGGCTTATTGTGGAATAAGTACCTGGCATACAGTAAGTGCTACGTAAATAGTAGCTATAATTTTTTTCTACATAGAAAGAAAAGGACATAGGCAAGGTGGGAGAAGCAGTATGAACAAAAGCCCTATGGTGGGTGTGAGTATAAGATATGTGAGTGACAGAGAGAGGACTATTGTGATCAGAGGTGGGGGACCTCCATGTTTGGGATCTTGCTGATGGGTAGCTGATGAGGAGCACAGATGAAGGGTTTGAGTTCTGGTTGTTGAGGGACTCTGAGGCCAGTTATTCAGAGAACATTTATTAAGGCCTGGCTATATGCTGGCAAAAGCAAAAGCAATCCCTTCCCTCAAGGAGCTTACAATTTAATGATAATGAAAAGGGGACCAACGGGTTATTGACATAGATATAGAAATTGATGAGGGCAAAGGTAGGGCTCAGGAGGAAAAGGAAAAGTGTGAACAAGTGCTGAAGTTATCAAGGGAGGTGGAAATTGATGGGAGTGGTGTGGGAGGGGAGGCAACAGGTGCTACTTCAATGTTAAAACGCGGGGAGAGAAGGTGGAATTTCAGTGACCTAAAATTGGCATTGGGAGTGGAAGAGCAGGCTGACCTCTTTGCTTTCCTATTTAATGAAGGCTGGGGGTTGAGTGAGTTCTTCATGGGCTAGTCACTTGCAGTGGGGAGGATGCAATGTCTTGAGGAAACACCAAGATTTAAATAGGAAGGGAGGGAGGTAGTGAAAGGGAATGTAGGGGTGTATGTGTGTGGAGGAGATTAAAAAAGGAAAAGTTGAGAGATTTCTTTTTTTTTTAAGTTTGTTAAATATTTACTATTAAATATTGATAATTAAACTTAAATCAGAAAAGTTTACATTTAAAATAATTAATTTCATTACATAAAGAATCATAACCTCTTTTGAATTTTTCAAGTTTTCATCAGGACAGTGGATTTGCCTATTTCTTTTTCTTCCTTTTTCCCTTTATATAATCATACTGTGTATGTACTCTATGCCCATGATTCTACTTCTCTCACTTTTCATTATTTCATAAATGGTTTTCCAGATTTTGTTCTGTGTTCTTGTTGGTCTTAATTAAAATCTCCCAGTGAGTCCATTATATTAATATGAAGGTAGCAGCTGTGTAACAGTAGGGAGGGCCTATATACAGGAGGGCCTGCCGTACAGGTTCTTAGATCTTCATTTCTAAAAGGAAAACAGCTTCTGAGGAATCAATATGTGTGTTTGTCCTTTGTTGCCAAGAAGACCATGCCATCAGAGAAATGATGACATGACTTGTACTTGACTTTGTTTTGAGTGAGGGAAGGCTGTGCAGGTCACCAGCCTCACTTCTCCTCCAGGGCCATCTGAATTCAGTGACTAGATATTTATCAGGATGACTGGAGATGATCTAGAATGAGGCAGTTGGGGTTAAGTGACTTGCCCAAGGTCACCCAGCAAGTGAATGTCAAGTATCTGAGGTGAGATTTGAACTCAGGTTCTCCTGACTCTTGCACTGATGCGCTATCCACTGCACCACCTAGCTGCCCGGGGGGGGGGGGGGGGGGGGGGGGGGAGGGGAGGTGGTGGTCAATAATCACTTTAGTCAAGCACATATATCATTCACTTAGTTCAGGGGGAAAAGTCATCACCCTGAAATACAGAGAAAATACAAACAGAGAAACAAAGATCAACAGACTGGACTTCCAATTGTCTGACCATAAGCAATATGTAGTTACCAGAGAGAGAAGCACCAACCTCTGGGTTTTCAGAGCTGGGGGGAGATTCCTTAGTGGCTGCTCAGAGTCTTATCTGGCCAAATAAACACTTTCAATGAGTAAGCCTCAAAGTAAACCCTCACCTCAGAGAATTTATACACTTTTCGGGGCATCACAACCTTTGAGAACCAGAGTCTCAGTAGATATTAACAAAAGGTATGGGCCTCCTCTAACCAAGCTTTCCTTAATGGGCAGGCCCATTGATGGGTGGGGAAGATCTTTAACTCTCATTAGCATTACAGACTGGTCCTATGATCTCATTATTATAGGCAACTACTAAGTTTCCTCTAGTAAAGCAGGTGGGCTCCTTCTTTGCAACTAAAAGTCTTAAAGGACAAAATGAATAATATGTAATGTTTTACATGATTGCACATGTATAGCCTATATCAGATTGCTTACTGTCTCAGGAAAGGCTGGGGAGGGAAGAAGAGAAAGAGAAAGGAATAGAATTTGGAGCTCAAAACTTTAAAATAAAATGTTAACAATTGTATTGACATGTAATTGGGGAAAAAATAAAATACTGTAAAAAAAAAAAGTCCTATAGAGTTGCCTGAAGCACTAAGAGGCTTTAAGGACTTGTTCATGCTCATGTAGCCAGTATGTGGGAGAAGTGGGAATTGAATGAAGGTCTTCCTGTTTTTAAAGTCATCTATCTATTATATCTATACACTGCTGCATTAATATGCCACAATTAATTGTTGTTTCCCACAATGGAATAAGGTTCTTTCCTGCACAGTAAGAGTAGTAGGTAGGACAGGGAGGTGGTGGTGGAGTGATTAATTGTGAAACCAGATTGACAGTGAGGGTTTGAGTTGAAGTTGCAAAGGTAAGAAGGTGCTGACCTAGGTACCAGGTATAAAGAATAGGGATGTTGTTCAGTCATGTCCAATTCTTCATGACCCGATTTGGGGTTTTCTTGGCAAAAATGCTGGAATGGTTTGCCATTTCCTTTTCCAACCCATTTACAGATGAGGAAACTGAGGCGAAGAGGGTTAAGTGACTGGCCCAGGGTCATCACACAACTAGAAAGTATCTGAGGCTGGATTTGAACTCAGGTCTTCTTGATACCAGGTCTGCCACTCTATCTACTGTGGTACCTAATTGCTCCATTAACAGGGATGGTGGAAACTTTAAAATGAGAGGCAGAATGGAGGTATCATTCAGAGGCAGAAAGAAGAGAGAAATGGGACTCCTGGATGAAGTTAGGAAGAATAATTTTTTTAAAGGAAAGACCTAATTTACAGAGGCAGAAAAATAGTTATCTGAAAAAAATATTGAAACATTGAGATAGAAGAAAATATGTACTCTACACACACACACACACACACACACACACACACACACACACACACACACACACACACAGTCCAGAATATAGCATTCCAAATGGAATGTTCATAGGGTTGTATGTATGTTTAGTCATTTTTAGTCCTGTCTGACTCTTCATGACTCTATTTTGGGGTTTTCTTGGCAAAAATACTAGAGTGGTTTGCAGTTTCCTTCTCCAATTCATTTTACAGATGTGGAAATTGAGGCAAATAGGGCTAAGTGACTTGCCTAGGGTCCACACTTAATAAGTGTCTGAGGCCAGATTTGAACTTGAGTCTAGGTGACTCCAGGCTTGGCATTTTATCACCTACCTGCCCTCTTCATAGGGTTGGACCTCAGTAAAACTCAAATACAACAGAACATATCTCACCGAGGACTGGAAAAGTTTTTGTCTTTGCATCTCTAGTGCATAATGTTGTCTGGTGTATCATAGGTAAACACCTATAAAGTTTTCTTGATTTGAGTGGAAAGAGCACTGGATTTGGAGTCAGAGGACAAGTGCTCAGTCTTAGTCACTTAACCTCTTTAGGTCTCAGTTTCCTCATCTATAAAATGTGTTTGATTGGATCAGATGACTTCTGAGATCTAGTCTAACTCTAGATCTGGGATGGTTTATCTTATGACACTTAGAGGTCATGGGAATGCTCTTTTCACACACATTGAAATTAGGGCACAGAAAGGCTTTGGGATTCCTCATAAAATCAGCTAGTCCTAAATCTGGCCTTATTTAGGACTCTTGATTTCAGGTCCTTTTGAGTTAGGGCTCTGCAAACTGAAGTCATGAACCAGACATTCCAGTGGGAGTGAATTTGCCTGAATGGTGTTAAAAGTCAGAAAGGTTTTAAGGTTTTTAACAAAACCAGGAGACATATTAGAACTTGACCTAAAGTGATGCTGGCTAGATGCATTTTGAGTCTTTTCGTTTTCTTAATTGTTGAGTGAAATTAGATTACTTTATAATTGCTGCTTTCTGGTCAACTTCTAAACTTGTGTAGAAGCAGCGGGCACAGAGATTTGTTTTGTCACTAATGTTTGTAAAATAACCACCAACTTAAAGATATTTTTAACCTAATATACCATCTCTTTAAGAACTTAGAAAGGAAATAAGGAAGGGTAAAGGAAATAAACAATATTTGTTTGGTCCAAACTCCTATCCTTAGTAACAAGATGCAGACAGTTACTCTTTTTTTTTATATTGACGCAATTAGGGTTAATTGACTTGCCCAGAGTCACACAATTAGCAAGTATCTGAGGCTGAATTTAAACGCAAGTCCTCCTGACTCCAGGACCAATGCTCTATCCACCTTGACACCTAGCTGTCCCTAAACGTTACTCTTGAAAATTGTACAAGGTGATTTATTTTGAAAACACCACCTGAGTACCAAAGATTTAATACATAAGCCTTTGCTCAGTTTTAAGCTGTTAAAGCTTACTATGTGCTAGGCAGCCTACTTAGGGAAGTGAATATAACACTAAGTGTGGAGTTAGGAGGACCTGAGTTCAAATTTGGTCTCCAATACTCACTTAGCTGTGTGATCCCGGACAAGTCACGTAACTCTGTTTGTCTCAGTTTTCTCACCTGTAAAGTGAGGAGATAGCAAACCACTCTAGTATCTTTGCCAAGAAAATCCCAGGATGGGGTGGGGGGCACGAAGAGTCAGACATGACCGAACAGCAGCAACAACCAGGATGATCATGCCTTCAAATGATAGCACTTTATTCTTGCAAAGTTTCTCTGGGCTAATATTTCTCTGGTACTCTCTGTAGTACATGACTAATTACAGGTAGAGGAAAGGAAGAAAACTCAAATATCTCCAAGAGAAGAAAATGTGTATCACTTCCTTCCCAATATGGGTTTCACCCACCCCTCCCCACAAACATATATAGTAGACTGCTCATATATTTCTCTTAAATACAGCCATGATTCAATAGAGACTTTGTCTTTTCTAGTTATAATTTATATAGGTCCAAGAAGAACACATCCTTTTGTGGAACCATTCTTTGAGAAGAATAAGCAGCCACAATCCAGCTGATATGTAATCTATAGAACTATGTAGTCCTAAGAAATGAATGGAGGAAAGTCATCCCTTAAAAGTCAGCGGATGGTAGTGGTGACTACTACCTGCTTCCTATGAATGAGTGAATCACTCTCACCCATACTCTGGTCTTTTTGCTTCAATATTTGGAAAGATTCCATAAATAAAAACGAATGCCCAGTGCCAGCAGTGTGGGTCAAGTTTTCTATATAAAGAATACTTCTTTGTAATTACAGTCGGATCTCTAATAACGTAAGGTGGATAAAAATTATTACTTAAAAAATATTTAAAAACACATACATCTGATTTTTAAAAATGAAAGTGATTTTTAAAGCTAGCAGAACACTAAATTCTAGATATATTAAGGCTTAGAGAGATCATCATGGAATAGGGATTATAACTTTTAATTCCATAGTATTTGGGCAAAAAAAAAATTCATATAATCTTTCCAGAAAATCTCTATGAATGTCATGCAATTATTTTAGAAGCCTAATAATGTAGCTTTCCTGGGGTTATTTTATAAATAAGTTAGAAAAATTTTATTCTGTGTATTAGGAATGTCTTGTCTAACACATAAACTCCTCTATTTGGCATTTAAAGCTGTCCCATCCTGACTCTAGCCTACCTTTCCAACCTTATTGAACATCACTTCTTTCATTCACTTTGTGTTTCAGCCAAACCAACCTATTTATTGTTCTCCCAACACATTCTCTCTCCCCTCCAGGCCGCTGTACAGGATATCTCTGGTATCTCAAATGTACTCACTGTTTTCTAACCTCCTCATTTTAGAATAGCTTCAAGGCTCATTTCAAGTACCATCTCTTATATAAATTCTATCTTTATCTCCCCTAGTTGCTAATGACTTCCTCTCCCATATTTTTCAGTTGTTTCATTCAAATCTGACTCTTCATGTTCCCATTTGGGCTTTTCTTGGCAAAGATACTGGAGTGGTTTGCCATTTCCTTTTCCAGTTCATTTTACAGATGAAGAAACTGAGGCAAACAGGGTTAAGTGATTTGCCCAGGGTCATATAACTAGTAAGCGTCTGAGGCCAGATTTGAACTCAGAAAGATGAGTCTTCCTGACTTCAGGCCTGGCACTTTATCCGCTGTGCCACCTAGCTGTTCCCCACTCCCATATTACTTTGTAATTATTTTGAATATATTTACTATTGACTTCTTCTTATACACACTATTTCTCCCCAAAAGGCTGTCAGTCCCTTCAGGGTAGGGACTGTTTCACTTTTGTCTGTGCCTACCTTGCACAATGCCTGACAAATAGGAGTTGCTTAATAAATGTATGTATGAACGAATGAATGACTTTTCTCAGTCCTATTAAGCGCCAAAGACATGCTTAGCAATGTCAATTCTTAAACTGTGTATTTATATCCCCAGAGATTCCAAGTTAGTATGCAGAAACTTGGAGATGAAACGAGAAGGTTTCATATAGGTTAACTTGCTCAGGGTCACACAGATAGTGAGTGTCTGAGGTAGGAGTCAAACTCATCTCTTCTTAACTCCAAGTGCAGTGCTCTATGAGTTGTACAATACTACTGCTTTATAATTTGCACCATTGGTCCTGTATGAGACAAATTCTTGAAAATAAAAGAGGATACCATTGACCAGTTGAGGTATGGGTATTTGGGTGACATCTGGGCTTAGTGCTCTAGGTTTTAGCTCCCCTGATTTAACAAAAAGGAAGTTCTCCAAAGACTACAGGTTTGGAGTGTCTTCTTCTGATCATTTTTTTTAGAAAGTAGAATTATGAAAGTAACAGGTGCATTACATGTCTCTTGAGCATATGGACTCAAGAGTTAACTTCATGTTAGTTACTTAGGGTTTCCTAAAATGCTGTTCTAGAATCGCTGGTGATTGGCCCTAAAGCACAAAGAGGTGGGTCAGTTTCATCTTTACCTTCCTGCTCTCTGGGGAAAAGTAAAAGCCCCAAGGCACTCCCAACATAGCCCTGAGGCTTTTGTTGCTCTAGCAGCTCTGAGACTTCTCAGATTCTTTCCTTGTTCCCAGTGATTAGTGATCTCCCTCAGCTCCAGTACCTGTCCAAGGTACTGAACTGGGTAGTGTGGGGTTCTTCTTTTCGTTCAGGCATGTCTGACTGTTTGTGACCCCACTTGGGTTTTGTTTTTTTGTTTTTTTGGCAAAGATACTGGACTGGTTTGCCATTTACTTCTCCAGCTTGTTTTACAGATGAGGAAACTGAGCAAAAGGGCTAAGCAATTTACCTAGGGTCACACAACTAGTAAGCATCTGAGGCCAGATTTGAACTCAGGAAGTCTGGTCTTCTTGACTTTAAGTTCAGCTCTCTATCCATTTCACCATCTAACTGCTTAGATAGCATGAAGTAACCAATCTCAAAGGCAGGAAGCCTGAGTTCAAGTCCAGCATCTGATGCTTATTGACTGTGTGGCACTGGGCAAGTTTAACCTCTTACTGCTCTAGGTAGCCTTCTGAAATAAGTTACAGAGATGGTTCTAAACTGATTTGGTAGAGGGAATTTATGTGTCAAGGAGTCCCTTTCATAAATGAAATTACAACTCCTTTTCCAGGCACCTGGCTTACATAACAGTGACTGCATATCTCTAGGGGTGTAATTCTCCCCCTCACCTCCTTCCCTCTGAGATTTCCTTCCATCGACTTTGTATAAATCCTGTGTGCTATATAGGTGCCTCCTCTCTCATTCCCCTACAAGAATGTGAGCCCCTTGAAGGTGGGGACTATGACTTTGCCATTCTTTGTATCCACCCTGCTTAGAACACTGCCTTACACATAGTAAACAATAAATGTTGGCCCCTTGACTGATTGACTCCTATTAAATTATAAACTTGAAGGCAAAGAACTAAATCCAAAAATGTTGAATTTTCCCCAGTGTCTAGCATGGAACTGTGTATACAAAAGGTGCTTAATAAATGCATGCTGATGCTTTATTTGCCTGCAGAAGAGTCCCAATCAGCATTCATTAGTGGACAGAGACTAGAATCTGCTACTCATCTGGCTGAGCTAAGGGAGAAGAAGAGAGGAAGTCTTGTTTATTCAGAGCCAAGACGAAATACTTGTATAGCTTTTATAAGGCTTAAAAATGGCATCTCTTATGACTGACAGAGACTTTGAGTCCCACTTCATTGTAACCAAGGAAACTGATTACAAAGTAAATACCTGTGGGCTATAGAGACTAGACTATAAAAATGTGTACATCAATAAAAAATAATATTGAAAGGTGTCCCTGATTGTAGCCATCTATGTTGTGCCCCAGAAAGGGATGCTTTACTTTGCCTACCTGTGTTCTGCCTCTGATCCTGCCTTCAAAAAACATTGTAAAGCCTGAGCTTGAGAGTTGATGAATCAAGGTTAGAGATGAAGGGAAAGAATTTTATCCTTGTATCAACTGTGTGAGGTAGGTACCATCAATATCCCCACTTTATAGATGGCAAAATTAAGACTGAGAGGTCAAGTGCCTGAGGCAGGATTAAATTTGGGGTCTTCCTGATTTCAAAACTCTATCCACTGATACAATTTGTTGCTCCAAAGGTTTTCCCCGAGATTGTGTACACTTTAGAGGCCCTTGATAATTTGAAGTCAGGTGTCACAGCTTCTGTGTTATTGTCCTGCTTCTTTCCTTCTGGATAGAATCATCCATCTAACCATTCTTGTCCACCCTCTCTTGCCTACTCTTTAGTTGGCCTTGGTCTCCTTTTTCTCCATTCAACTCTGTCTCAGTTTTTGTTTAGAGCCTATGCCCTAAATATTCCTGAATCTATCCTAAAGGATACTATCTGCAAGAATAGAAGATTCCTGTTAATGAATCTACCAGTTACTTTATGTGATGGAAAGACGTTGATGTGGCAGATTTTGCCTGTGAGTAGAGCTGAGGGCAAGAATGTTGCAAGAATGTTTTAACTAATCCAGAGGAGAAGACAGGTCTGATCTTTTAAAATTTTTCTTTCTTTTCTTGTTCTGACTTGTACTACGTGTCTCTATTAACCAGGTTGTTAGACACTGGCATGGGACAACAGCTGCTGTGGTTCTTAGAATGACATGAAGGGGGAGGGGAGCAGAGAAATGCAATCTGAGAAGTAGCAGTCATGCAGAGAGGGTGTTTGGGTGGGGTCAAAGCCACCCTACCTCCTCCTCCTCCAGTGGGGCTGTGGAAAGAGCCAGGAAATAAGAGCTCAGCTCTTCCTCAGCTGACCTCCAGAGGACAAAGTGACCTCGCCAATTCTAGCACTCAAGAAGGGAGTGCCTTAGGTAGAGAAGAGTCTTTGCTTACAGTGAGAATATTCTAACTCCAAACTTCTTTTTTTTTTTTTTTTTTAATTTTTATTTTTTTAATGTTTAACAATCACTGCCATACAATTGCGATTTTATCCCTCCCCACCCACCCCCCACTACCTCCCTCCCTCCCCACGACTGCATACAATTCTGTATAGATTCTACATATACTTTCCTATTGAGTATATTTTCACTATAGTCATGCTATGTAGTCAGACTAAGATAAATGAAAGAATCCGTATAACAAATCAGAACATGATACACAAACAGATACACATACACAAACATGATCTGCTACATTATGTGAGTGACTTCCATATTTCTCTCTCTGTAACTCCAAACTTCTTGAACAAACAAATAAATTTCAACCTTTCTATTAAGTTCAGTCTTAGAGCAACTTTCTGAATTTGGATCTATTTGGTGCCAGGTGATGACAATCAGTCAGGTGATTAAAATTAGCAGGGCCTAACAAATGTAAGGAGGAGTTTGGCCCAGGAAGTGTGTGATTTCAGGGACTATTCTGTTTCTTGAAACTAAGCTTTTTCAGCTGCTCAAAACCATCCCAGGTTTCTGAAATAAAGACTGGTAACATTGGGTTCAGTCTGTTTCTTCTCTCAAAGTGGGTAACTTTTTGAGGGATTTAGCCTTATTCGTCATATAGTGTGAATGAGTTTAATCAGATACTTTCCTATGAGCAGATTTAGTTTTTAATTTTCTAGCAGTTTTTATTGAGTAGTGATTTCAGTCTTCTGTTGGGTTTTTTTTCACTTGTCAGATAAGGCATTTATTAAGTGTTCCCTATGTGCTAGGCATTGTGCTAAGTGCTAAGGATACAAAGCAAGGCAAAAATACAGTCCCTGCCCTAGAGAAGCTCACAGTCTAAGGGGGAGACAATATGCAAGCTATTATGGATATATACCATAGACATATCTATAATCTATATGTGTGTGTGCTCATCCTTCATTGCTGAAGAAGACCATGCCATCAGAGAAATAATGACATGACTTGCACTTGACTTTGGTTTGAGTGAGGGAGGGCTGTGCAGGTCACTAACCTGACTTCTCCCCTAGAGCCATCTGAATCCAGTGACCAGATATTCATCAGGATGACTGGAGATGACCCAGGATGAGACAATTGGGGTTAAGTGACTTGCCCAAGGTCACACAGCTAATGAGTATCAAGTGTCTGAGGTGAGATTTGAACTTAGGTCCTCCTAACTCCTGCAGTGGTGCTCTATCTCCTGCACCACCTAGCTGCCCCATATGTGTCTATATACATATACTATAGATGTAGTTATATCTATAATCCATGAGTTCAAATATTGCCTTAGATACTTACTGGGTGACCTTGGTCAAAACACTCAATTTTTCTCTGCCTCAGTTTCCTCAGCTATAAATGGTGATTATAATAGCACCTCCCTCCCAGAGCTGTTGTAAAGATTAAATGAGATCACATTTATAAAGCACTTTGTAATCCTTAAAGTACTATATAATAGTATCCTTATTCCTACTGGATTTCATTAGACTCTAATTACTTGAGCATGACATAAAGGTTTGACTTTGTAATTCTTCACTTAAAAGTAATTACATCAACTCTTACAAAGAACTATTACTGTAGGCTTTGTACATAGAGCTCTTCTCAAACCTAGAAAACCCCAACCCATCTGTAGGCATGGCCAAATTCAGGAGTTTAAGGAAAGACCCCATTCAGGTTAATGGGCTCAAGTGTCCCTTTTCCCACTGATAAGGGGAGGCAGAATCGTTGGACACACAAAGAGCATGACTGTCTATGCTCTAGGTCCCTGCTGGCTTCTATGCTCTGCTTTCTCCAGAGTTCCTCTCTACATTAGTGAGGGCAGTAGATGTCTGTCCTCACAGCACATGATCAACTTAGTCAACAGACATTTATTAAGCACTTATTTTGTGCTAAGCAATGGAAATACAAAGAAAGGCAATATGTCAATAACTAGGTTCATGTAAGATATGCACAGAATAGATGGAAGACAACCCCAGAGGAAAGACACTAGCAGCAGGGGATTTGAGGTCAGTGAGGGGGAAGAGAATCCTAGGTATGAGGGACAATCAACCCAAAGGTATGGGCTGATGGGAGATGGGAGTGCAATGTGTAAGGAGCAGCAAGAGGACAAGAATACTTGGGTCATAAGGGAGTAAAGTATAAGAAGACTGAAAAGGTAGAAGAGTACTTTAAAAGTCAAATGCGATTTTCTATTTGATCCTGGAGGTGAGAGAGAGAAAGCCATGGGAAGTTGAGTGGAGGGTAAGATGGGAAGTGACATGGTCAGGCCTATATTAGGCCTATTAGGAAAATCACGTTGGCAGCTGAGTGGCAGAAGGTGCCCCAGTCCTGATCTGCAGTGGGTAGGGGAAGGGGACAAGAAGTTATTATTCACCTACTATGTGCTAAGCACTTTATAAATACCACCTCCCTTGAGGAGCTAGAGGATAACAGAGTGAGGAGGCTGGTACATACTTTCAATGCTCCAAAAAAAATTTCTGATTTGTTCCATCACTGAGTTCTCCCTCCACTAATGTATATGGCAACCTCTTCATCCAAAAAAAATAGAAGTCTTCATGACTTCCTCAGTGGGCTTCCAACCTTCTGGTAATGAACATCAGCCTTAGTCAGGTTGGCCCATAGATTGCAGACCCACATACCCATATATCACTAAGCTCACACTCTACATCCTTTCCAGCTTATCAAAGCTGGCAAAATATGTGCTCTTTTGGCACAGCTTTTAATCCAGGGTCACCTTCACTCTCTACTGAGAAGTTGGAGCCAAACTTTAGTGGAATGAATTGAAAGAATATTTGTTCAAATCCTTACCTCTCTTTCAAATGATCACCATTAAGTATGATGAAGAAGCAAAGAGAACATGTCCTGGGGCAAAAAAATAATCATGGGTGACGTTGGCCCTTAAAAAAGTACCAATAATGCTGTTCTGTGTATTTGAGTAAATTTCCTTTTGGGAACAGAGACATCTTCCCTTCAGGGGGAAAACATTATTGTTCCTATTTACATATGTTGACACAGCAGGTTTAACATATGTTGAAAATTATTTAGATGTCTCCTCTAGTTCAGAGACTGTTCTGCTTTCACAATAACAACAATAGCGACACATTACAAACACAGAATGACAAAGGATAAGCAGAGGAAAGTATGTCATCAAAGAAACATGCATAAAAGGGAATGTCTGGTCACATGGGAAGAGAGGAGAAGTTAAGAAACAGTCTGTGTACTCCACTGGTATCCTCTCAATCTCATGAGAAATCACAGAAGGTCTCCAGTGTTATTATGGAGAACTTATGGGGGCAACAAACAAAAGGTTTATAAAATGGGCAGCAATGTTGTTGTTTGTTGTTTCCGTCATGCCCGACTCTTCATGACCCTATTTGGGGTTTTGTTGGCAAAGATAATGGAGTAGTTTGCCATTTCCTTCTCCAGTTCATTTTACAGATGAGGAAACTGAAGCAGAGTTTCACATAGCTATTAAGTGTCTGCACTGGATGTGAACCTAGGTCTTCCTAGGCCCACCTAGATGCCCCAGGCAGAAATGGATGGGTTGCAGTCACATCTACAGTGTGGAGATCACACATCCACCAGAGTTTTTGAATAACAATAATAATAGTTAGGAGAAATAATGTAGCATAGTGGGTAGAAAACTGACCTAGGAGTAGGGAAGACAGGTTTGATCTGTCTTCGATGATGATGATGATGATGATGATGATGATGATGATGATGATGATGACAGAATGTCTAGCCTAAGGTGGTGTAAAGGGGGAAGAGAAGGGAACAAACATTCATTATCTACTAAGCACTTTACAAATATTATATCCTTTGATTTGGTTTAAAGGACATTGAAACCTGGATTATAGTCCCAGTTCTACTACTAATTAGTTGGATGACTTTGAGCAAGTCATTTAATAATAACCGATGTTTACATAGTCCAGTGCTTTACACTTTCTCAAGGGGCCTTACAACCACCCTCTGAATTAGGTACTGAAAGTATTATTTTCTCAGTTTTATAAATAAGAAAACTGGGGCTCGGAGAAATTAAATCTCTTGCCCATGGCCACACAGCCTTTGTGTTAGAAGTAAGATCTGAAGCCAGGTCCTTCTGACTCCAAATGCAGTTCTCTATCCACTGACGATAGCATCCTGCTTCCCTGGATCTCAATGAACCTCTCTGGGTATTTGCAAAATGAGGATGTTTGAATTAGCTGAGTTGTAAAGCCTCTTCCAATTCTGAATTTCTACGATTTTAATAATATTTCAAAACTTAAAGAACTCCTGATTTCATGGGTGTAGAGACTGAATTCACTGACAAAGATTATATAACTCATCTGTATTTCAGTAGACTGTTTTAAAGAGTTGCTATGTGTGTGTGTGTGTGTGTATGTGTGTGTGTGTGTGTGTGTGTGTGTGTGTGTGTTGTTTTGAAGACTGAGTCTTTAGAATGATCTTCTAATATAGCCAGGCTGGTCCTCAGATGACAAATGCAAACTTGTTTCCAGACCTGGGCTCAAAGTCTTTCCTGAACTTGCCCTCCAGTACAAGAAAACATATGCTCATTTCTGCATTGTGACCAGGGCATCCAATAAGGAATTTAGTAGAGGATTCTAATAGTAGCCTAAACTTTATTAATAATTTCCCAGATATCTCCTTGACATGCCACCTATATTCTAAGCCATCATCATCTCTCCCTGCCCCCCACCCACTGTATCCTTGGACTCCTGGTTCTGATAGGTGGTTCCTGTAAACAGGTCTCCACACTACTTCCGGGCTGTCACCACACCATAATATCCTCCCTCTTTCCAGGGATCACCTGGTATTTCTTGATGCTGCTGATGCTGTCAATGGACATCTTTCAAGCTTGTTTCTTATAATTCTGAGAGAGACTACAGAGGCAGCATGGAATAGTCAGTGGCTCTCAAATCTTTTCTTTGTTCACTGTGAAATACTTTGTGTTGGAATGTAAGAACCCCAAGGGCAGTGTGATTTTTTTTGCTTGATTATGTATTAATATCCTCAGTGCTTAACACAGTGCCCGGCACATATTAAATGTTCAATAAATCCCCTTATCTATCTATTATCTATTTATCTAATCTATCTAATCCATCCATCCATCCATCCATCCATCTATCCATCTATCTATCATCTATCTACCCACCTATCTATCTATCTATCTATCTATCTATCTATCTATCTATCTATCTATCTATCTAATTTATATATCTATCTACCTATCTATGTCTGTTTGTCTGTATGTACCTAGCTTCCTACTGGTTTGTAGCATTTGATGGTTACAACATACTTTCACAGACATCTTATTTGATCTTAGTAATAGTGAGGACATACAGAATAGGATATTATCACCCCACTATTCAAATAAGGAAACTGAGACAAAGAGCACCTCAATGGCTTAGGTTTGTAGAATTTGAGGTTGGAAGGCCCTTAGAGATCTAGTCTGAATACCTCCATTTTTCAAATGAGGAAACCTCGCTGGAAAGCAGGAAAATGACTTGTTAAAGATAATATAAGTAGTGAGTAGGAGGTCTACTGCCTATACAAAAACTGACAGAAATCCGTTGGGTTATATGGCAAGAGAAGATTATCTCCAGGAGTTCAATGTTGCTTCCATTGTCCATCTCTAGGAAGGAAGGGGAAATAGGTTGCCCTGTAACAATCATGGAAGTAGTGGGGGGTGGGTCTCTCTCTTAGTCATTGCTGGCAAGATTCTTGCCAGAGTCCTCCTTAATAGGATGATCCTTCCCCTGGAAAATGGGCATCTACCCAATATCTAGAAGGTGTTCAGAAAGGGCTAAGGAACAGTCAATACGGTGTTTGCTGCCTCACAACTCCAAGAGAAATGCCAGGAGTAGAACAGAGGTCTGTACACAACATTCATCGATCTGACCAAAGCCTTTGATACTTGTCAGTGGTAAGGGCTTATGGAAGATCATGGCAAAATTTGATTGCCCAGAGAAGTTCATCAGTACTGTATATCAGTTTCATGATGGCATGCTTGCACAGATCCTGGTTAATGGACCATGCTCTCGTGCTTTCCCAGTAACCAATGGAGTGAAACATGGCAGTGTATTTGCTCTCCTGCTTTTTAGCATAATATTTCAGCTATGTTGTCAGACACCTTCAATGAGGATTAAAATATCATCAAGGTTAGCTACCACACGAGGTAAATTATTTAACTTGGAAAGGCTACAAGGCAATACTAAAGTGGAAGCAGAGTTGGTGTGTGACTTTTTGTTGACAGATGATTGTGCACTCAATGAAACCTCTGAGGCTGAGATGCAACAAAGTATAGATTGAATCTCTGCTGCTTGTGCTAATTTTGGCTTAACAATTAACATCAAGAAAATAGAGGGTCTCCACAAGCCAGCCCCACACTGATGGTACCGCTGATTACAGCGAATGGAGAAATTTTCAGTACTGTGGATAACTTCATTTAACCTTGGCATTACACTTTCAAGGGATATCCACACAGAAGATGAGGTTGAATTGTCTTAGGAAGATTCTGAAATCATCTGGCAAGATCAGCTACTGGACACTGAGACCTTTTCTTTAGCTCGACTTCAGCATTCAAACTCTACTGAAGAGAGTGCAACTCTGATAGGCTGGCCACATTGTTTGAATGCCAAACTTAGATATAACTAAAAGACTTTTATGATGAATTCATACAAGGCAAGAGCTCATACAGAGGTCAGAAGTGATACAAGGACACTCAAATTCTCTCTAACAAACTGTGGAATTTATTCTAAGACATGGGAGGCACAAGCACAGGACTACCCATCGTGAGGTGCCTGAATCAAATGTTCATAAAGACTATTTGTGCCTGACCTGTGATAGAGCCTTCCAATCTCGTATTGGGTCTGATCAGACACAGTCAGACACATTGTACCTTGACCCCAACATAGTGATACCCTTTTATTCCTCTTCAAGAATGAAGGACAACAACCAACCAAACCACCAACCAGTAGAGCCAGAAATCAAATCTAGATCCTTTAATTCCAAAGCCAACGCTTTTTCTATTATCTCACATCAAAGTTCTAGAGTCAATCAATTGATTAATAAATATTTATTAAGTACCTACTATGTGCCAGGTACCACCAGTAACAAAAGTCAGGATTTAAACCCAGGTCTTCTGACTCCAAATAAATATTCCTCCAAATCATTTTCCTCCATCCTTCATATCACACATCCTCTCTGGAAATCTATTTGACCTGATTTTCAAGGGACCAAAAATCAGATTAGGAGTTAAAGAAGGTACTGGCATGAAAGGACAAAATGGTATTAAGCTTTCTAGTTGAGTGGACCCTAGACACCAGAATTAGATTGAGGATTTGCCTCTCAAGGAAAAAAGATAAGTCACTAATGTCATTAAGTGGCAGAAAAGAAATTACTGAATCACAGAATTTCAGAGGTGAAAGTGACCTCAGAGTCCATCCAGCTCAATCCACACCTAAACAAGAATTCATTCTACAATTTACTCAACAAGTCATCATCCAAGCTTCTCTGAAAGACCAATAGTGAGGGGGAACTCCATTACCTTTGCAAGCAGCTTATACTACTTTGAGTTAGCCCTAATTTTTTAGGAAGTTTTTCCTGATATTAAGCCTGCTTTTCACTCTTGAGAATTCCCACCCATGGCTCCCAAATCTTTCATGCTAGGTTAAGAAGCACAAGTCTAGTCTCAGCTGATACACATTTAAAAGTTTAATAAGCATGGAAGCAACGAAAAGGGAAAAACGTAATTCGTTCCTTCAAATATTTTTACTAATTAATCGTTTGTACTCAGACTCAACAGCTTTTGGTGACATGGTTCAGATGTTTGCTCACTTTGTCTTGTGGGTGAGGTCTCGCTCTATCTGCAAAAGACTTCATTTGGTTTTTCTGGTTGCTGCTTTTGCTGTCAATGGAAAGCTTGAAAACTTGCTTTTTATAGTTCCGAGAGACTTCAGAGGAAACATGGAGGAGTCGACAGCTCTCAACATTTTTTTTTTTTTGCTCGCTGTAAAAGGTTATTTGCCATGAGGAGCTGGGGCATACAGAATGTTTTAGTTGGCAGCATTGTGGAATTTGTATCTGTGTAGTTTCCCTTAAGTAAGAGCATCCTCTTTCATTGAGTTCTTTGTAAGTTCAAGATCTGATGTGTTCTGAGGTTAGTGTGTTTCTGGAACAGGCTGGTATTGTTTATTTGTGAGTACTAGTTTACCATGCTACATATGCTGGGGGAGTGAGATACACACACACACACACACACACACACACATACACACACACAAAATCTTTTTTTCACATTTATTTTTAATTTATGGAATAAAACAAGCATTTCTGTAACATAGTATAATTAAAAAATATGATTGCACATGAAACTGCAAATTTATTATGTACAACTTACTATTTCTTTTAAATATATCATGTAAATTTCTTTTTTTTCTTCCCTTCCCCCACTCTGGCCTTAGAGGTGGCTACCATTAGACACAAACAGGTATATGTATGTAAAATTATTCTATACAAACTCCTACCTATCAGTTCTTTCTATGCAAAAGAATCTTTTTTGTATATCCCTTATAATTAACTTGGATATTTATATTTGCCAAAATAAATTATTTGCTCAATTTTGGTCTGAAAACACTATTATTGTTACTGTATACAATGTTCTTTTGGGTCTGCTCATTGCACTTTTCATTATTTTGTGCAAATCTTTTCATGTTTTTCTAGGACCATTGAGCTCATCATTTCTTATAGAGAAGTAGTATTCCATCACAATCATTGACCACAACTTGTTCAGTCATTCCCAAATTGATTATTTATTATTACTTATAATTTTTTTTTCTTATTTCCAGCTAGATGGCATAGTAGGTGGAATGCTGGATTTGGAGTCAGGAAGACCCGAGTTCAAATCTGGCCAAGATACTTACTAACTGTTTGACCCTGGGCAAGTCATTTAATTCTATTTGCTTTAGTTCCTCATCTGTAAAATGAGCTGAGGAAGGAAAGGGAAAACTATCCCAGTATCTCTGCCAAGAAGAATCCAAATGGGGTCACGAAGAGTAGGACACTACTGAAACAACTGAACAACAACAAATTATGAGATGAGTAATCATCATTATTAATTTTACATGAACATTGTATATACACATATACATAAATATGTATGTATACACATATGCATATATACATATACATACATATTTTACATTACATTTGCATTTTATATTATATAAAGTTATTTTACATGTTTTACATTTTACTGTTTAGCATATATAGGAGCTGGGAAAGTGGAAGGTGAAAGTATGATGAATTCTGAGTTTGGATGAGCACAATTATAGAAGGCTAGTCACATTATTTTAGAGACGTAGCATCTTAGTGTGGAATGTTATGAGACTGAGGCTGTCCTTAGAATACGCAATGGGTATTCCCATCTCCATACTTTTACCCTTCTGGTCTCAAATGCCGCCTCCATCCTCTCTCCTTATCTAAGGACTACCCTTGCTTCAAGGCTGACCATTCCCAACTTTCACAGCCCATAGTGGTTCTTCCTCCTTCTGAACTCTGGAACTCATCTGTTTTAATCATTTTAATATCATATGTACTGTTAGATTATTACTTGTCTCTTTATATATATGTTTTAAAATTCTGTGTGTTATTGTGACATGTCCATCTCTGATGGTAAGTTTCTGAGGGCGATGATAGCTAAAATCAAAATATGTGAGAGATGGGAAAAGCCTTAGAAATGCAGCTCAGCTTTCCACCCATTGGGGAAGTCGCTCCATGGTATGCCTGATATGGACACCTACCCTTTGCTCTATTGTAAAGGGGGTTCACTACCTTATTGAGATGGACCATTCACTTATTGGACAACTCTAATTGTTATTGGATGCCTCTGGCCAAACTGTCTCTCTGTAACCTAAATCTATTGAGGTCTGCCTACATCAACCATATAGAATAAATCAACAAGTATTTAAGTTCCTTCTGTGTGCAAGGGGCAGAAGTATAATGGATAAAACCTTGGAACCAAGGATACCTGAGTTCAAATTTCAGCTCTGGCCCAAACTGAATGTGTGGCTTTAGACAAATTACTTTACCTCTCTGCTCATTGAGGAAACTCTTTAAAACTATAAGTTGCTGAGAAGGTACCATCCTGCGTTAGTAGAGGTAGTTCCCTATACCAATAAAATCATAGACCCTGTCCCCATCCATGTGCCACATAGTGTATTGACAGCTGGGGATTCAAAGACAAACACGGAAGTCTCCCTATATTCTATCCCCTCAAATCCCATTTCATTATGCTAATATTTTATACATTTGAAAAATTCTCTTTTTTCCATCAGAAATTACCATTCTTTCAGTTGTTTCGTATATGTTAAGTTTTCTAGACTCTCATCATTGTGTTTGTCTCCCTCTGGACATGTTAATATTCCTCATAAATTGTAGTAACCATAATTGAACAAAATGTTCTGGATGTGGTTTGACCTGCACAGAGGAGATAAGGACTATTGCTTTCCATGATCTGGACACTGTACTCATGTTAATGCAGCCTAAGATTGCATGAATTTTTTAAGCATCCATTTTTGCATCATATTAGGCTTGTGGTCATCTAACACCACTAGATCTTTTTCACATGAATAACTGCTGGACTAGTTCTCTTTTATCTTGAACATATACAAGTGATCTTTTAGAATCTGTATTCAGCCGTTTATATGCAGTTCTAGTACCATAGTTAGTTAGTTTGGAGTCCAGTGTTTCAGCTTCCTGAAAAGGATTTTGCATTAGTTATTTTGCATGTCTTATTTGCAAGTTTGATGAGTATGTCTTTTATGTCTTCATCATTCATTTTTTTCCCTTAATACTATCTTATTTTTTTCCAATCACATGTTTTCAACATTCATTTTGTAAAATTTTGAGTTCCAAATTTTTCTCCTTCCTCCTCTTCCCTCTCCCCTCTTGAGATAGCAAGCAATATACATAACTCCACATTAGTCATTCATCATTCAATTTTGAATAGGACATGGCCAAAGGCAGGGCCTTTGGGGCACTCTGTTAGCAACCTCCTTCCCAAGTGACACCGATCCATTAATCAATACTTTTTGGGGCATGGTTGTCCTAACAGTGGCAAAATCAATTAGTAGTCCTGAGAGGTATAAAGACCTATCTACCATCCAGTTCACTTTTCATTGTCTTATCTAACAAATATAATGGAAGGTTGTCAAAAATGCTTTTCTGAAACCAAGATATACTATGTCTATAGAATCTATACTATGTATATGTGTATGTATATTACATGTATGTATATGTCTATAGTATCTATACTATGTATACTATATACAGAGCTATACTATATACATACATTTATTATATATATATATGTACTATAGTATATGTACTATAGCTGTAGTATCCCCTTGAATCAATAAAAAAGGGGGAAATGATGTTAGCTTGGCTTAGCTTATTCTTACTCAGTTGATATTGTCCCACATTCCTTTCTCAGTGCTTACAAATCAATTGAATGTTAGCTATTCTATTATTTTGGATTATTATTTCATAGTTTCTGAGATATACCATTCCCTCTCTCCTCACACCCACCTTTTAAAAATTAGAATGATGTTACCTTCTTTCTAGCCTTCTGCACCTCTCCCCTTCTCCATGATTTTTCAATGATTTCTTGACACTGGCTCTTAGATATGAAATATATATAAGTTTCCTATATCAAACTGTCTCAGGGAGAGGGAAGGGGAAGGAGAGATAGAATTTGGAAGCCAAAACTTAAAAAATCAACAAAGGTTAAAAATTATTTTTACATGTAATTGGGGGAAATGTTATTTTTAAAAAAAGAACTATAGGTTTCTTTAGTACCATAGAAAGTAAAGTCATGTAGGTCTGGAAATGACAACCCATTTCAAATGGCCAGCTACTTTCTTAATATCTCCTTAATTTTCTATTCTTCTCTATTTGAAGATTGTTCTATTTGCAAGAGAAGGCAGAAATAAATTAGGAGATGCCACTTGACTAATCAGATTAGGCCAGTCTCTGAGTTGCTGGACACTTCCCATGGAGTTAGACATGTACCCTGCCGAGATGATAGAGCAACTCCTGATTGGTCCCTAGTGACTAGGGGTAAATGGGGAAGACATTGAAGCTGATTGGTGACTGTTAAGGAGTACATATAAAATTCTTCTCTGTAGTAAGAGCTATGGAAACATCTTTGTTCTCTTTGGGGAGCTTATTGGGGTTGAATTCCTCTTCCATCAATTCCTCTGTCTTAGACTTCCAGCAAAAGAAGGGGATTTCCTTTCTTTCTATCCTCAGTTGCTGTGATGGGTTGCTTGAGAAACAGAAGCAGCTGAGGCCTCAGGCACACTTGGACTGGACACTGGAGTTAGGAGAAACTTGGTTAAAATCACACCTGACATTGATTAGCTAGGTATGTGTGGGCAAGTCACTCAACTTCTTTGGAACTCAGTTGTCTCATCTATGAAATGAGTAAGTTCTTGTACTATAAGGTCCTTTCCAATTCAAAATCTATGAATCTATGACTTCTCTATGCCGCAGTTTCCTCATCTACAAAAATGAAGGGGGACTTGGATTCAAAGTCCTGCAGAGTCCCTCCTGCCTCTAAATCTGTGATCCTGTTCCAAGGACACATTCAACTCCAAGAGAGACATCCTATTCCAGTAAATCAGGGATTCCTTTGATCAGTCCCGAGGCAGAAGTGAGTGTTCCCTCTGTGGTCCCCCATACCAATCTCTTCCTTGCTCCTTCTCTTGTTTCCCAATAACTCTTGGTTGTTTATAAGACTGTCTTGTAAACCTCAGCTCCTTCTGGGGTTTGACTTCTCTGACATTATTTTTGTCTACTTTTGGTTTTGCCCTCCCTTTCCTCTTTGGTCTAGTTTTTTTTTATGCCTCTCTGTATCTCCCTCAGTTCTTTCTATAGCCCCTTTTATATAGCAGTTACTCAATAAATGTTTGTTAGTGATGTGAATAAAAAAGTGAAACCTTTCTAGCTAATTGAGGAGTTATAGTGAGATTAAGTACTCTGATCAACATACAGGAATTCTGAGAGAGTAAGAGAAAAGATTCCGAAAAGATTTCATTTAGTATTTATTTGTTCACAGCTGTCCCAGTGGAAAGGCAACATGATAAAAGAGGCTTTCTCTTTTCCCTCTTGACCTTTCTTTTTAATAACTTGGAGAATCACAGACTACATTGGCTAGTGCTGCTTTCAACTGACATTTCATTTCCTTAGTGGTGAATCAATCAACTCATATTTATTGAGGGGTCGGAGTCTATAGGGCATACTTTCTTTAACAGTGACACACATAATAGGAGAAATAATTGGTGACTTTTCTTCTTTAACCAGAAGGTTTGGTGGTGATTGGTTGTGGGTCTTCTTGACTTTTTGGTCTTAAAAAGTTTCCTCTTAAAAGTAAAAACCCCATGAATAGTGGTATATCTTAAGTCAAGAAAATTCCCAACACCTCTTTCCTACAAAAACATTGTTCCCCCAACTACTTTTCATAAGATAATCGAAGCAAATACTTTTTATTGAAATATACTAGAAATTAAAGCAATTAAATGGCGATAGGGACTGTAACAGTGATTTCATTAATAAAGGGAGCTCTCAGGAAGGCCAGCTCCCTCTACCAATTCAGGTCGGTGTCTTCTTTGCACATTCTAGCTTAGAGATGCCTAGAGCACAGAAAAGTTAATACCTTGCTCTGGGATCACATCATCCGTGTCAGAGCAAAGACTTGAATTCATATCGTCCTTGTTCTAAAGGCATCTCTTTATCCACTGTGCCACAAGGTTTTTCATTTACTTTTAGTTGGAGTAAATTAGCCTTACTTTTGTCGACTTTGGCTCAAACTTTGTTTTAATTGAAAACAGTGATGCATTTGTTATCTTTTGAAAATACTACCTAATTTTGGACATTGCTTTGTATCCATCCCCACAAGAGGGTCTTAATCATTTATCTCTCCTCAATGGCAGGGCAGGTCCCATTTTCTTTGGAAAACTCTGCCTTGAGCCCTTGGCAGCAAAATACTTTTGTAATATTTCAGCAGGAATGGGACACTTAAGTCTGTTACCCTAGAGTTGGGGCTCACTTGGAAGGAGAAGGTTGATAGCAGAGGAGAGAGGACAGTAAGGACAAATTTTTCTTACTTTTTAGCAATTTTGCTAACTCCTAGTCAGTCCCATCTTACCTGGTAAATAAATACTAACTATGAAATACTGTTTTCTTTTGTAATATGAATAGGGGTTCTGGGAGAAAATATATGTACTATTTCCATCTAAAGTATTAAATATAAAAATCTGAACATATAAAAAACACTATGTGCAAAACCTTTTCCTCATAGAAATAGACTTTCCTCCCGTTTCCTCTAAAATTTCCTTTCTTCCTCTGGTAGTAAGCATTCTAAATTTTCAGAGTTTCCAAATCCAGATCTGTGATCGTTAATATATCTCCAGCACCAGAGTGTCCCATGACCAAATTACCTTGGGAAACTTTTTATTAAAAGGAGGATCATTGGGATAATTTGAAGATTTATTTCAACAAGCATTTATTAACTATATGTCACAAATCGTGAGGTTCTGGGAATAGGAATAGGTATGGGATCTATGATTTCAATAGCAGAGGAAATTCTTGGATAAGAAAACCCCTTTCAATACGGGTTGCTATCCTCTCTGCAATGTAGAGTCTTGTAGAGTTGTCTAAAGCAATTTAGGTTGAGTGACTTGCTGAGGCTCACAGAGTCAGTATGGGTCAGAGGCATGATTTGAACCCAAATCTTCTGGATTTCAAGGCTGCTAAGTAAAAAATTACCTCAGTGAGTTTACATTTGACTGAGACATGTCTCTTGTATCCCCGAGCTCTAGTGAAGGTGGGTGCTAATATCCCAGTGGAATGATGGCTTGACACTTCCTCCCTTCTGTAGTGGGTGAATACTTCCTGGCTTCTCAATTTACAGACCCAGAGTGATGCAGAAAATTGACATTCACCTCACCCAGTCGTAGAGACAAATTTCACATGGGGCAAAAAGATCATATCGGTGCTTTTATTATACCTTAATATCATAATGAAGGACCTTAACTGAAAAAAGACCAGTGACACACCAAGCATGTGACTTGTTTGTGTTTGGGAGCAGGGATTCTTGAAAGACATGGATGTGGGATTAAATTAGAGAGTTCATGAAGTGGAATTATATGAAATCAGACTAGAAAGGCAGGTGGAAGCCAGAAATCCGGAAGGCTATAGATACTGTCTGAGAGTTTTGTATTTTAGCCTAAAGGTAATAGGGAATGACTATTTTTTAAAAAAATGTGTTTGGGGTCATATAGTCAGATATATATTTTAGGAGTATTATTTTGCTAGGAAAACAGTGTGATACCATGAAAAGAACACTGGCTTTGGAGTCCGAGGTTGTTGTTAAGTCATTTTAGTCATGTCTATGACCTCATTTGGGGTTTTCTTGGCAAAGATACTGGAGTGATTTGCTATTTCCTTTTCCACATCATTTTATAGATGAAAAACAGAGGTAAACAGAGTTAAGTGACTTACCCAGGGTCACACAGCTAGTAAAGTGTCTAAGACCAGATTTGAACTCACAAAGATGAATCCTCTTGACTTCAGACCCAGCACTCTATCCACTGCACCACCTAGTTGCCCTAGAGTCAGAGGACTTGCAGTCAAACCCCACTTCTGATGCTTTCTAATGAGGATGAACATGTCTAGGTCACTGTCTCTTCTTTATATTTTAACAACCAGGAAGGAAAGTACCAGGTCAATATAATCCTTATTGTAGAGCATCCAGAAATTAGACACTTAACAATATGCTTTAAAAAATATTCTATTGTTACTTCTTGTATTCACATCACAGGGCCCCCACCCCTACCCAAAGCACTGCATCCCTGTAATGAGCAAAGACATTTAAGCAAAGCTGACAGGTGATTGCATCTGATAATATATACCACATTCTATACCCATAGTCTACCTCTTCCACCCCCCATCTATTGAGAAGAGGAAGGTCTCTTTCCTTATTGGTTTTCCAGGACAAATACCATTCACTTCAATTCAACATTCTACTGCTTTTTCATCTTGTATCTTTTACATTATTGTGGTCATTATGTATATCGTTCTCTTGACCCTTCTTTCTTCACTTTGTACCACTTCATACAAGTCCTCTCATCTTTCACTGAATTTCTCATATCTGTCATTTCTTATTGAAGGGAATTATAATAGATAGAAAGTATTTTTCCATATATTTCTTATTTTATTCAATGGGTGTATATAATGGTTTTATCTTAGTCAAAACAAATGCCAAATGCACCAAGATATGTTGCTATGTAAAGAAACTGTGATGTCAATTTTTAAGAAAAATAATACAAATCTTTTATCATTTCAATAATCACATTTTAGTTGATCTGTTCTGAAAGTTCAGACCTTGGGTTTAAAGCTAGAGGGCAGCTTAAGACCAATGGGTGGAAGTTGCAAAAAGGCAAATGTATGCTTGACATCAGGACAACTTCCTAGCAATTAGACCTTTTCCCCATATCACTGGAGGTCTTCAAGCAAAGGCTAGGTGATCATCTGTATGATGTGTTATAGAAAGGATTCTAACTGAAGTATAGGTTGGGTTTGATGTCCATTGAAGTTCCTTTCAACAGAAATTCCATGATTCTGTGGTTAGAATCCCAGCTCATAAGTTTACTAACCATGTGATTCTAGGAAAGTCCATTGAAGCCTCTCTGATCCTCAGTCTCTCCACTTATACAATAGGGATGGTAATACTTTTACTGTCTGCTTCACCAGATTGTTGGAAGGAAAGCCCTGTGGGAACTATAAAGCAATAGACACATGTAAGCTATGATTATTGTGGTGGTGTTTTCTCAAAGCAGGGTAAATCAGTCCTATTTTCAAGGTGGTTTTCTTATCTGTCACTTTTGGTGATGCTGAAGCCAAGAACTCTTGACATCAGGGAGGTAAACATATCATGAAGGGGAGATTTGCCCCAGAGATAAAGACTCAGGTGGAAAGAAACCAAGAGAAAGCACCAAAGCTTTCTAAAAAACTGAACATAACATGTAAACAGACAAGGGGAAAAACCCCAGGAAGTAGCATTATGCTGAGAAAATGTAGTTGTTTTAAAAATTGGCCTTCTAAATACTGTAGAGGATAGATTCAGAAAACAACATACAAATACCTCATTGCCTCCTCGTAGGGGTAAACACACTCCAATTATTTGTGACCTGTCTCTTCTTTCCAACTGCCTTTTGTAATTCTGATATTCATTCATTCCTTTTGATTCAGGGTTAATTCCTTTCAATCTATGAGACTTTAGCTTACTCCTCCTCCCCTTAATCCCCCTCCCCCTTCCTCCTCTTCCTCTTCCTCCTCCTCCTTTTTTCTTCTTCTTGTACTCCTTTTTCTTCCTCCTCTTCTCCTTCTTCTTCTTCATCATCATCATCATCATCATCATCATCATCATCATCATCATCATCTTCTTCTTCTTCTTCTTCTTTTTCTTCTTCTCCTTCTCTCTCACTCTCTTACACAGACAGAGTTTTTAAAACTTGAACAAAGACCCTCTTTGGGTCTCATTTTCATTTTGTTAAAAAGAGATGAGAGGAGGAAGGAAAATCATCCTTATTGATGTCACAATTACCTAATGCCCCCCCCCCCCCAATTGAGTCAGGAAACCTGGGTTTCAATCATGAGTCTACCAAATAGCTTTGTGACTTTGTACAAGTAATTTTGTACCCTGAGCCTCAGTTTCCTCTTCTTTAGGATGAGGAATTTAGATGAGATGATCTCCAAGGAGTACTCTAGTTCCAATACTCAATGAATTGGTAATATCATTGTATCCCTGAAAAGAAAAAATGTATTAGTTGTCTAAGTTACACAAATTGGAATGATTCCCACATTTTGAATCAAGAATTCCTTTGGATTGGTTTTTATCATTTTATTCTTTTCACTTAGTACAGTGCCTTGCACACAATAGACAATTAATAACTGTTGAACTGAAAAGAAAGTATGAGAGAAGGAATGTATGAGGCAACTAAGTGGTAATAGAGGATAGAGTGCTAGACTTAGACTTTTGAAAACCTGAACTAAATCTTGCCTCAAACATTTATTAGCTATGTGATTCTGAGCAAGGGACTGAACATCGCCCAGTCTTAGTTTCCTCATGTGTGAAATGGAGATAATAAGAGCATCTACCTTCTAGAGTGGCTATGAGGATCAATGGAATCATATTTGTAATGCACTTTGTAAATCTTAAAGCACCATACATTTTAGTTCTTATTATGCAAAGTGTAATATAATGTCAGCTATTATTTTTAAAATAAATTTTATTGATTTCTAAAATTTTAATTTTTATTCGGAACCAAAAGATGAAAAAAGAGCCTTTCTATATATACACAGTAGAATACAAATGAGTATTATATATGGAAATATGGCTTTAATTCATATTTCTTGCTTTTAAAAAAAATTTAAAATAAAATCCAAATCTTATATTCAAAATTGTCCTGTTTGTACTTCTTTCTAAGTAAATGTGTCATTGGCTCTCTCTTTCTCACCCTTCCCCCCTTCTTCCCTCCATCACTATTGCTGCCTCCCTGCCCCACTCCCTCCCACCCCCAAAGATAGAGAATAGAAGAAAACAACAATTCTGTTGCAAAGGAGCATAGTTGAGAAAAAACAAATCCACATAGAGGTCCTGTCCACAAGTGTATGCCTCTTTCAGAACCCTCAAACTATCACTTCTCTGTCAGGTAGGGGCTAATAAGCTTGATCATTGGTCCCATGGAGATATTATTGGTCATTAATAACTCCAGTCAGAGTTATTGAGTCTTCCGGAGCTGGTTTTCTTGACAATGTTGCTGTCATATAAATTGTTCTCTGACTCTGCATAATTTCCTATTCCTAGGATTCTCTGACATCATCTCATCCTTTCTTATGGCATAACAATATTCCATGACATTTATAAAACACAATTTTTTCAACCATTTCCCAGATGGTGGGCATTCCCTTAGTTTCTAATTCTTTATTTTTTCCTTGTCCTTTCTTCCTTACCTTGTCCTTCAGGTTCAGGAAGCTTGTTCTTAGGAAAAGTTAAGGTAAATTTCTTATTATTATAGCCTAAAATGAATTTGAAGTTGTAACTTAGGGATTAAAAAGACCAGGGAATAAGGTCTTTCACTTGCTCAGGGTTCAAATGCTGGCTTTACTATTTCCTGCATGTGTGACTTTAGGCAAATCATTTTCACTGCTTTGTGTCTCATCTTTATTCTGAAAATAGGTTGCTGGATCAGAGGACTTCCGAGGTCCGTTCCTCATTCATTTCCTACTTAATAAATTCCAGTGACTTCTTATTGTCTCTAGAATAAAATAAAATACCTCTGTTTAGCTTTTAAACCCTGCACAACCCAGCCCCAACCTATGTTTGCACCATCATTGATCATTTTTCCTCCTCCTCCACTTTGCAGTCCATTCAAACTAGCCTCCATATTGTATGCCTGTCCCTCACGCACCACACTCCATTTTCCATTTCCTTGTCATTCCTCATACTTCAAACTTCCTCCTCCTCAAGTGTCTCTCTTCCTTTAAGATTCAGCTAAAACTACCATCTTCTGCACCAAGCCTTTCCTGATCCCCTTGACAGCTCGTTCCCTCTGTCCCAAACGACTTTATTTTTGACTTTTATTTATTTTATATTATACATATTTATATTTACATATGTACTTGTCATCTCCCCCATTAGAACGTAAGTTTCTGTGGATAGGAATTGTTTCATTCTTTACATTTGTATTTCTAGTACCTCACACAGTGTCTGACATGCTTGTTGATTGATCCCATGACTCAATGATCTCAGAAGGTCCTTCCAAGCTTAACATCCTATGATTCTTATATATATGATATAGACAGATACACAAGTATATATGTTCTCATGCACCCAGAGAAATGTCTCCTTATTAAAGAGCACTTACCTCTGTAGCTTGCACTTCTCTGAGTAGCTGACAGATGTATCCTAATGGATAAGGGATAGGTATTTTCACATTTCAATCTGGGGACAGTGTTTTTTGGTAAGGAGAGGGCATAAAATTCTGCCCTTAGAATTTTAATCAGTTCCAGTGATATGATTTAACTAACAATACCTTGTGGAAACCCCTAGTTGCTACCTTGACTTAGAGTTTGCTGAAGGGTACCTGTTGTTAATTAGGGAATCTGTCTAGAAATTCTCATTCTACCTTTTCATCTGATTTGAAAGCTGATCAATGGCAATGCCTTTTCATTCTTGTAATCAAGCCCAGAAAGCCATCTGCCATAACCCTCTCTTTCCACTGACTGGCTAAGAAGCTGGCATGGCTGATGATTGGAGGTAGGCTCTGTTGTCAAGGAAACTGATTCTGAACAGGCTTAATGTAGGGTGGATGACAAAAGAGGAGGATCCATGGAATCCCCCAAGGGTAATTCAGTCCAAATGAGGATCAATGGATGGAAATTACAAGGAGACAGATTATGGGTCAATATAGAGAAGAATTTCTAAGTTTTGCAAAAATAGAATGGGCTGCCTCATGAGGCTACTTTTCCCATCATTGTAGGTCTTCAGGAAAGGGGCTCTATGGTTACAAGTAAGAAATGCTGTAGTCAGAATTCCTGCATTTAGTGGGAAGTAGATCTAGATGAACTTTGATGTCCTTTACTTCTCTAAGGTCCTCTGAGTCTATGAGTTCATTCCTGTCATGATATTTTGTCATTCCAAGTAGCAGAACAGGAAAGGAACTTGCCCCAATGTGCCAATGGAAAAATACTATCAGCATCCTTGGAATTTAGTACCCTAGGATTTCTCTGCCCTAGTTGCATCTCAGCCTACACTGGATAGAGTGAAGATGGAAAATTTAATTGGCTATTATTGGATGTAATACTCAAGGATAAAGTTATAGGGAAGCTGTAGAGGAAAAAAACCAACTGATTTAAATTAATTTATAAACTAATTTATATATTCAACACCATTCCAATCAAATTGCCAAAAATTATTTTACTGAATTATAAGAAATAATTTTAAAAATTCGTTTGGAAGAACAAAAAGTCAAGAATAACAAAGGAACTAGTGAAAAGTTGTAAGGAAGGAGATTTGGCCATACCAGATCATAAGCTATATCACAAGGCAGCAATTATCAAAACTATCGGCACTGGCTAAGAAATTCAAAAGGTAGATCAATGGAATAGAGTAGATGTACAATTTATAACAGTAAATAAATATAACCTTGTATTAAAGAACTGTAAAGGCTTAAGCATTTGGGACAAGAATTCATTATTTGGTAAAAATTGTCAGGAAAACTGGAAAACAGTATGGCATAAACTGGGCATAGACCAATATTTTGACCAAGATAAGGTCAAAATAGATATATTACCTAGATATAAAGAGAGATATTAGAAGAAAATTAGAAGAACATTGAACATATTACTTGTTAAACTTAAAGATAGGTGAATAATTTATGAATAAATAAGAGAGCAGAGTAAGGTATAAAATGGATAATTTTGATTACATTAAGTTAAAAAGGATTTGTACAAATAACACATGTACCCAAAACCAAAGGGAAAGGAGAAAATTGGGAAAAAATTTTCTAGACAGTCGCTTACATAAAATAGTCATATCTTAAATATATAAAGAACCTTGTCAAATCTATAAGAATACAAATCTTTCCCCAATTGATAAATGGTCATGCTTAGGATGTTTTCCAATGAAGAAATCAAATCAATTTTTAGTCATGAAAAAATGTTCTAAATCATTATTGATTAGAAAAATGCAAATTAAAACAACCATGAGATATCATTTTACACCTACCAGATTGGCTAAAATGATTGCAGGGGAAAGCAACAAATGTTGGAGGGTATGTGGAAAAATTGGGACACTAAGTCCTTGTTGGTAAAATTGTGAATTGATCCAACCATTTTTGAGAGTAATCTGGAATTATGCCCAAAGAGTTATTAAATTGCCTATACCCTTTCACCCAGCAATACCACTACTAGATTTATTTCCAGAGATGATTAGGGGAAAAAGAAAAGGAACCTATATGTTCTAAGATGTTTATAGCAGCTCTCTTCATGGTGGCAAAAACCTGGAAATTACAGGGATACCCATTAATTGGGGAATGGCTAAACAAGTTGTGGCATATGATTGTGATGGAATACTACTATGCTATAAGAAATGATGAGCTCAATGATCTTAGAGAAACATGAAAAGACTTACATGAAAAAATGAAGAGTGAAATGAGGAGAACCAAGAGAACACTGCATATAGTAACAATATTATTTTAAAAAGGACTGAGTGAATAAGTCATTTTGAGTATTATAAATACCCATATTAACTATAAAGAATATGTGAGGAGAGATCCTATCCTCATCCAGAGAAAAAACTGATAAATAGAAGTATATATGAAATAGTTTTACTTATATATGCACATATATACACAGATATAATTTTAAATATATATATGTACATATATGTATATAATGATAGACATCTCTAGGGTAGGGAAGGGGAAGGAAAGAAAAAAAACAATTGAGAGATCTGAGGAGAGGATCATAGGATTAGAGATTTAGTTCTGGAAGTGACCCTAGAAGTCATCTACTTTAATATGAGTTCCATATGAGAAAACTGAGGCCCTAGGAGTTTAAGTGACTTGCCAGAGGTCAAACAAGTATCCATTGACAGGGCTAGGTTTTGAACCAGGGAGCTCTGACTGCAAATCCAATCTACCATAAAAGGATTAGAGTTATTGACATAGCCCACTAAAGGACAGAAACAGGACAGAAGAAAAGAGAAGCTCAAATATTCTTAAATCCAGAAGTAGAAATCCTTTAAGAGAGTCTCTGGCAAAGACCAGAGGGAGGAAAGAGAGAAAAAACAGGAAAAAAGAAAATTCAAAAAAGTCGTCTCTAAGAACAGACACACACACACACACACACACACACACACACACACACACACACACACACACACACATATCCTCCACTCATTTTCTTTGGAGGTGACTGAAGATAAGGGCAAACCCATGACTGGAAAGTAGAAACAGGATATACTAGGTACAACAATAATAGTATCTATAATAGCTAGCATTTAAGACTTTTAAGGCTCACAAAGTACCTCATATGGCATATGATCCTCAGTCGTGGTCTAGCTAAATATGGAGAAGCTAATAACTCAAAACGAATTCACCAAATGATTATTTTCTCTATAGAAGTTAATGGAAACTGTTTATTAAGGCATGCAACTAAGGGGCTGTGATTTGTATCAGGGAAAGGATTCCTCCCTCTTCCCCAAATATATTTCAAAATATCAAAGAAGAAGAGTTTGAAAATTTGATAATTTATTTTCAGTTTTCAATGATCAAAATGATCACTAAAGACCAGAAAAGGGTAACTAATTTGGCATTTTATAGTCTGATGATTCTGCTGCTGGTGCTTCTTCCAAGAAAAAATGCCACCACTCTTTGAAAATGAAACCTTCTAGACCAGCATGCCTTGGGGCTTGTCACCATATTTCCAGTTGAATCAACCAAGGGGTTGAAGTTTATTAGTTTGTTCAACTGATGTAGTAAGACAACTTTTCGTTTTTTTGCTAGCAAAATTTGCTAGCAAAACTTGCATCAAAAATTTTTGAGGCAAATTAGATGTGCAGACTTGGAGTATAGGTGGAGGGATGTGTTCTGTGTTCACATTTCTTCAACGTCTCAGGCTGGTCTTTGCAGGTGTCAGTATAAATCTCTTTCCACCCATATTCATGAAGTCTATTATTATGTATTGGCACAACATGGTTACAAATAACTTCATTTCCATTATCTCATTTGGTCCACCCAACAACCCTATAAGGCAGACAGAACAGTTATTATTTCCACCAGTCCACCAGTGACAAAATGGAGCACAGATTGAGTTGTCCAGGACAGTGACATCAAACTTAAATGGAAAATGGGAACAACTAAACTGTATATAAGGATCCTCAATGGTGGCATATTGACTTAAACATCTACATATTAACAGTATCTATGTTTTGTTGTATATTTATTTAGTTAAATATTTCCCAATTACATTATATGCAGAGGAGGTCAATCTCAGGATAGTAAAATCCATGTTATATTTCCATTGGAAAAACTGGGGATGTTTAGAATAAAAAAGAGGCTATTCATGGGGGACATGGTAGCTGTGTTCAAATTTTCATGCCTTAATGAACAGTCTTCATTAATTTCTATAGAGAAAACAATCATTTGGTGAATTAGTTTTGAGTTATTAGCCTCTCCGTACTTAGCTAGGTCTAGCAAGATATAAGTGTAATATAAGGCACCTTGCAAGCCTTAAAGAGCTATATAAATACTAGCTGTTATAGATGCTATTACTGTTGTGCCTAATACAAGGATAGTTGACCTCAGCACACAGGAGCCTTTTCTTCACATGTGGAGTCCTAACCATTCATGTGAGGTCATTCCATTCTAACTTTACATAGTTCTATCTCTTGTCTAAGCAAGTGGTTCAGTGCATAGGCTAGAAGAATATAGTCCCACTACAGATAATTTCTAGTCAAAGTCTGGCTTGTGTCTTCAACCCAAGAAAGCAGAATGATCCTCTAAGATGTGTTGAACTTGTTTGTGAGAGATAGCATGTAACACACAGGTGCTGAGGGAGTGAAACTATTTTTACTATAAATATGTTAGGAACCCAGACAGAGCATTCTACTGCTAAATGCTTTCCAGGTTTGGGTCCATTAGCTTGGTAGACGGGAAACTGCTAAATGTGGAGTCAGAGGATATTGAACTTTGGCTCTGCTACTACCTGTGTGACCCTGGACAAGTACTTAAAATCTTTTCAGAGAGGCAGCATGGTATGGGCAAAGTGGCATAGTACATTGGGTACTGCTTCCAAGGACAGAAACTAAGCATAAAAGTGTGAGCTATTATTTCATATATGTTGTCCCTTTCTCCCTCCACCCCCCCCCCCACCATTCCCAGTAGAATGTAAGTTCCTAAAGCATAAAGACTGCTTAGGTTATTTCTTTGTATCTCTAGCCAAGAAAATCTGGTTTCAAATCTCACTTCAGATACCTACTAACTGTGTAACCCTGGGATATCTTCTCTGGGCCTGAGTTTTCACATCTGTAAAATGAAGGGGCTGGATTCCTTGACTTCTGGGGTCTTTCCATACCAAAATCTATGATTCCTGAATGTTCTCTATTCCCTTTGGAGTCTAAAGGGCTAAGAGTTTGTCATCTCAGACATAAAATCAGTCCAAGGTGTATCACTGTTCCATCTGAGATCGTTCAGAGGGGCTCAGCCCTGGGGCAGGGCACAGGACACAAACATTCTGTGGACTTGTTATTTCAGTAGAGCCTCTGCCCTTCACCAAACTTAGTGGCCATCTTTTCCCTCTGGCAAAATCTTTGAGAGTTCCATACCCAAATAGTTGAAAGCTACTTCTGAAATATACACTAGAAATATAGGCCCTCAGAAGCCATCTCATCCAACCCAGATCTCTCCAACAAACCTCTTTATGTGATTAGTCAAATTTTTGGTAGTTATATTGATAGATGATAGATATAGATAGGTTGAAAGATGGATGATACATAGATGAGATGATAGATATATGATATAGAGAGACACACAGACAGAAACAGAGAGACAGACAGAGACAGACAGAGACAGAGAGAGACAGAGAGAGAAGAGGGAGCACATTTATTTAGGACTTACTATTGTGCTAGGTACTAAAGATATAAATATAAGCAAAAGAAGAGTCCCTGCCCTCAAGAAGTAGCTAGGTGGCACAGTTGCTAGAGTGACAGGCCTAGAATCAAGAAGACTCTTCTTCCTGAGTTCAAATCCAGCCTCAGGCATTTACTAGCTGTATGATCCTGGGCAAGTCACTTAACCCTGAATGCATCAGTTTCCTCTTCTGTAACATGAGTGTAGAAGGAAATGGCAAGCCATTCCATTATCTTTGTCAAGAAAACCCCAAATGGGGTCACAAAGAGTTGGACATAACTAAACAACAAACCATTTCCAGAAGATTAAATCCTTATGAGAAAGAGAACACATAAGGGGAAGCTGGAAAAGACACACCTGTGGAAGAAAAAGGCCAGTGGCTAGGCCTTTAGTGAGAGGGAACACACTACCTCTCCCGACTGTAGCATATTCCATTTTCCTATGGCACAGATTATTAGGAAGTTCTTCCCAATATTAAGTCTAAATATGATTCTTTTCCACATCCTCTCCATTGTTGCTGATTCTGACCTCTGGACCAAGCCTTATATATTTAAATCCCTTTGACATAGCATCCCTTGAAGACAATTTTTCTCCAATTTAAACATCCCTAATTCCTTCAAGCAATCTTTATATGGCATTCTCTTGCCAGTCTTTCACCATGCCAATCACCCTCTTCTGAATGTTCTCCAGATAATCATTATCCTTCCTAAAATGTGGGGCTCAGAATTGAACCTAGTACTGCAGATGTGCTGTGACCAGTGCAGCATACAAAGAAGAACCCTCACCTGTCCCATCTTGGACACTGGGCCTCTCCTTGTGCAGTCTAAGACAACACTGTCCCTCCTGATCACCTCTGCACTAATCCTTACCTTCCACACACACCTTCCCACACATTCCTATACTCACATGGTATTTTTTGTTCAGCCATTTCAGTTGTATTTGACTCTTCATGACACCATTTGGGGTTTTCTTGGGAGTGGTTTGCCATTGCCTTCTCCAGTTCATTTTACAGATGAGTAAACTGAGGCATTAGCTGTTTATCTTCACATTCTATGTCACTATATATTCCCACTGCTGTCTTCAGAACTGTTTTATCATAACCCTTTTCCCTCATTTTTCCATTCACTCCTCTTTTCCTCTTCTCTCTCCTCTCCTTCCTCCATCCCCCCTCCACTACAAGGCATTTTGACTCTTTCTTTACAGAGGGCCTGGGCAATCAGTGATCATGAACAGCTGTTTCTCAGCTACATAGCCCTTGCAAAATCTTATGCATTACCTCCCAGGAGTGACGAATCTGTGGCCTTGAGGTCACATGTGGCCTTCTAGATCCTTAAGCATGGCTTTTTGATGGAATCTAAATTTTACAGAACAAATTGAATTTTTCACCTATTTCACATCACAATTATTTGTAACCTTAAAACACTTTATAAATGTGAGCTGTTATTGTGCACATGTTGCTGTCTGCCTGATAAAATATAAGCTGGAACTATTTTTTTTCCTCTCTGAATCCCCAGTGTCTAACCCAGCATCTGGCACATAACAGGTACTTAATGAATGCTTGTTGAATGAATACATTATTGGAGAGAATACACCTATTATAGAATACAGCATCTCAGGTAGTAATTCAGATAATCCATGCCACAGAAATTGAGAGAAGTGAAATATCTGTGTGGGCTGGAATATTTGACTAAGACTTCATAGAGGAAGTGAGACTTAGGTAAGACCTCAAGGGATTGATGTGGGATTTCTATTAGTAGAAATCTCCATCCTCATCTGAGTAAGAATCCCCACCTGCACCATTTAGTCTCAGTTAGGAAAGAGTGTTGTCTACAGGATGACTATTAACTTGTGTTACAAACATATGACATGATACCACCATGTTTCTGTATTGCACGAGGCACAATCTGATGGAGGGTCATATTTTTGTAGTTCAAGTATGAGAAATGTGTTCACTCAAAACAAAGAACAATACTCATTGTGAAGCCAGGAAAGTTCTCATTTTATTTTAACCAATTATTCTATATTCCTAGTGAATGAGTCCCTCCCTAATGGAGAATACATTTGCTCAGACATTCAAATTTTCCCCCTTTCTCTCCATTGACTAGATGCAACCTCCTGAACTACCCACTTCATGTTCTCCTCCCTGATTGGCTCCCCCTTAAACAGCTCATTAAGCATGTATACAAGCTTCTGACCTTTTACCTGATCGGAAGCCTGATTCTGATCTCTGATTAGAACTACTCACCTCTGACTTACATTCTGCTATCACTCAAAGCTAGGAAGAGTTTTAATCCAGTGGAAACTAAATTGCTTCCTTTGTTTCCCACACAAGGGAGACAGGTGAGTTAGAATCGATTGAAAGTAGCTGTGGGAGTGGTAAGAGGCACTAACAATGATTTTAATGATGATGATGATGGTATTTAGTACTTTAATTAAGGTTTGGAAAGTGCTTTGCACATATTACACCATTTAATCCTTATAACCACCTTTTGCAGTGGGTGCCATTATTATCCCCAGTTTAGGATAAGAAAATGGAGGCTCAGATGTATTAAATGACTTTTTCAGGGTTACAAAGCTAGTAAATGTCTGAGGGAAAAGTCATATCTGGGTCTTCCCAATTCCCATTGATTCTCTGAACTGAGGAGATGCTCTTTGAAATTCTCTTTGCTGAGCTGAGAGCCCTCAGGATTTATAGGAGTGACCAAAAACCAATTCCATCTCCTTCTCCCTTGACTGTCACATGCTTCCAAAATCAGCAAGGGGTGAGTGCTTTTTGGACTACCTGTTTCCCTTACCACAATGCCAAAGACATCAACTAGGGTCTGGTTGTAGTTAACTTGCCATTCCTCACCCAATAGAAAGACTTGGTTAATGTGCTGGTGTGCATTTGCCAAGAGTCTCCTACTGTTTCTGTCTTTGATACTATGTGCTGTGTACTTAGGAAACAATTAGAGTAAGAGTCAGCATTTACATAGTGCTTTAAGGTTTGTAAAACACTTTACAAATATTACTTCATTCTATTATCACAATCCCAGGAGGTAGACGTTATTATTATCTCCATCTTACAGATGAGGAAACTGAGACAGAGAGAGGTTAAGTGATTTGCTCAGGGTTACACAGTTGAGGATGAATTTGAACTCAGGTCTTTGTGATTCTAGGTCCATTGCTTAAACCATTGCACCAAGGATTACTTCTCAAAGCCTAATTGTCCACAAACATCACAAGAAGTGGTCAGGGTCCAATTCAATCCTCCATGCATGCTCTAGGGGAATGACCATTGTTACAAAATATAAAGTCAATGCATATGTATGAAATATTCATAGCAACTCTTTTTGTTGTAGCAAAGAACTTTGTCCAAGTCCCAGCCCAAAGCTCACTGGCTCATTGTTTGGCTTTTGATGGTTCAGAGTGAGCGCAAATAATAATTGTTTCTGTTCTGGCCAGAAACTCTGAGGGTCTTCTCCTCCCCTGATTCTTTTGTGAAGGCAAACTAGGCTGTCTTTTGCCTCAATTCTTACCTAGCCTTTAATTTCTGAATAGATGTTGCCTCAAACCAACTGGGACCTGGGAAAGACCTTAGCTTAAAAAGGCCAAGGTCTCCCACTGCATCGAGGGCCATCTCCAGTCATGTTTTGCCACTGGACTCTGATGACTCTGGAGGAGAGAATGAGGCTAACACTTTGTACATCTCTGCCTTACTTAAATCCAATTCACTTGCAAGTCAAGACATCACCCTTCCTGATGTCACTGGTCCTCTTTGAGAACAAAGGATGAACAACAAGAAGCAAAGAACTGGATACTAAGGAGGTGTCTTTTTATTTGGGAATGGCTAAACAAATTGTGGCACATGAATGTAATGGGACATTATTGTGCCATGAGAAATAAGGAAGGCAATGGTTTCAGAGAAACCTGGAAACTGACACAGGGTGAAATGAGCAGGACCAGGAGAACAATTTACATCATAATAACCCTGTAAAGGCAAACAACTTTGAAAGACTTGAGAATGCAATGATTACAGAGGACCAGTTATGAAGTATGTTACCCACCTCTTGACAGAAAGGTGATGTATTCAAGATAGGGAATGAAGTAGGTATCATTTGAACTTGGACAATGTGGGAATTTGTTTTGCTTGACTGTGCATACTTGTAACACAAGTTTTGTAATATTTTCCCCAATGGGATCAGTGGAAGGATGAGAAAATTAGTTTATGTTAATTGAAAATCAGTTCAATTTTAGAAACCATACCACAAAAGCATAAGGTCGATCTCTCAGCCCAAGATACACTTTGTTTTCTTGATGACATGCCCAAACTCAGACCCTAGACTTGAACATGCCCTGGTTCATAGGAATAGGGACTGCCTATCATAAAGCATATTCAGAAGTGAGCTATCCCCTAGGAAGGAACCAGTTTAAATGGTGCCTCAGAGGCAGTTAACAGAAATTCATACCACACTGTCTTATTCCTTTATGTTCATGGGTAAGAGAGATGGTAGTAGAGCTCTGGGTGTTGATTAGCAAGAGAGACATGTTTAGGATATGGTAAATCTCTCCTGTCCTTTGCTGGCTACAAGGAGGAGCATTACTATGATCTATCCACCTTCTCTGCAGAATGTCCATGATGGGTCAGAGTAGAAACATAAGTCAAATGGAGAGCAGAAGGTTGGATGGGCAGGTTGGATGAATGAGGAATTGTGGTTGAGTTTATGATCTCTGATTATCACTGGTGAAAGGAACATATTTCATGGACAAGGAGAGAAACAGGATGATTTGCTGTTGTTACTGTCTAGTTGTTTTCAGTTGTATCTGATTCTCTGTGACCCCGTTTGTGGTTTTCTTTGTTTTCATGGAGTGGTTTGCTATTTCCTTTTCCAGCTCATTTTACAGATGAGGAAACTGAGGTAAACAGGGTTAAAGGACTTGTCAAAGGTGACAGAGCTACTAAGTGTCCAAGGCTAGATTTAAACTCAGGAAGATGAATCTTCCTAACTCCAGTCACACCATTCTATATACTAAGCCAGTTAGCGGCTCGAACAGGATGATAACAAAAAAACGATTCTAAGCCAAGAAACATCAGAAAAAATGTCTGTGTGGAATGTACATAACATTTTCCTGCAAGGGCACATCTAGAACACATTCTTGTATGGTCAGATCTCCCTAACAAGAGAAGTGTTGATTTTTGTACAATGCGGAAATATATTTTGTTTATATGTGTACATCTCAACACCTGAAGTTGGCCAAAGGGTGATGGTCTTCTTTGTGGCTCTAGTGACTCAAGATGACTATTTAATAAGTGATAAAAGCATTGGGAGGGCTTGCAATATGTATTGGTGGAGGGAGAACCTACATTCTGATGATGAGAAGAACTCACTAATAAATTCGCAGGTATTTAGAAGTATTGAAACATGTGTGTATGTATATATATATATGTGCATGCATATATATGTTCCTAATGTATATATGATAGGGAGAACAGGGAAAGTGAGTAGGACTGTGATTTTTATGCTATAAGGAGCTCTTAGTGAGTGATTTATATCCAAGGAATTTGTTACTTTCTTTGGGATTCATAGTTGAAGGGGGTTGCATGAGGCACTGAGAGTGAATTGTCTACACACACACACACACAACACACACACACACACACACACACACACACATATATATAAACACATTCACACACATACATATATGACAGAAGCAGTACTCAAACCTAGGTCTTTCTGCTTCCAAAATCACCTCTTTTCTTCACTATTGCTGGGCCATCTCCAATTTTCCCAATCTATGTCTGGCCACTGGACCCAGATGGCTCCAGAGGAGAAAGTAACTTTGTACAGCCCTCCGTCACTTAAATCCAACTCACTTCCAAATCATGACACAATCTCTCTGATGTCATGGTGCTCTTTGAGAACGAAGAACAGACCACAGCCTGTGAGCAGTCCAAGCTATCCTGCTAGGGACCCAAATGGCCAGTTTCATTTGGGCAACTCGGCTCCTCCTCCCCTCCCCTCCCTTCCCTTTATTTTCTCTTTCTTTTCCTGTCCCTCCCCTCTCCTTGTTTCCCCTCTCCTCCCTTCATGTATTGTATATAAATATATATTATACAATATGATATATACATATATTTATATACCACAAATATATGTATTATATAATATAATGTCATATATACTATAGAAATACATATGATATGATGTGTACATACAATTACATAATATGGTATTATTCAATGTAGTATCAGTTCATATTTGTATAATGATTTAAGGTTTGCAAAGTCCTTTACATCCATCACAACACTGAATCCTCACAACAACTCTGTGATGTAGCTACGATTACTCTCCTCTTACAGATAATGAAATGGAGGCTCAGAGAGTTTAATGATTTGCCCAGGGTCACACAGTTAGAAAGCATGAAAGAGAGGATTCAAACCCAAGTTTTATTGATACCAAGGCCAGTGCCTTATTCCTTATACCAGACTGCCTCTCTGAAGGTATGTATGCATGCATGTAGATTTTGGTTTTTTTCTCTGAATTGGCAGTAATCAACTTTATTTGTGCGTAAATATCTACATGTATACCAACACTGTATGTCTACTGCACACATCCATATGTATATACACTCAACATGTAGACATAATTAGAATTTACACATATGGATGTAGGTATCACATTCCCTTGCCTCTAGGATCAAGTTCAGATTCCTTTGTTTCCCATTTAAAGCCCTTTATGTAACATGAATATACTCATTGTACAGATATTTGCACTTATATGTATCTAGGCATCAGGTTCTAAGGTTTCGAGCTGCTAGTACAAACTCCTCTGGTTGGCATTCATAGTCCTTCACAATCTGATTCCAGGCTACCTCTCCAGACTTAGTACCCATTATTTTCCCTTGGGTGTTCTATAGTCTAGTCAGCCTCGTCTCTTGCTTTTCCTCATACTTGGCATTTTCATCTGTGCTTTTTTTGACCCCTATGCCCTTCTTACCTTTGTGGCTTACATTGTCTTGTTTTCTTTAACATTCAGCTCAAACACTAGCTTCTTCACAGAAACCTCTTTTGATCCATCTCCAACCATTGTGCCTTGATCCTTAATATTCTCTTGTCTTTATTTTATACATATTTTGCATATATCTATATGGCAACCACTTTGGGCTACCTCCCCAACTTAGCTCTTGAAAGCTTCAGGTTTAGTCTCTCATTTTTTATGTTTATTTTTTTGTGGGAGGCAATTAGGGTTAAGTGACTGGCCCAGGGTTTCACAGCTAGTGTCAAGTACCTGAGGTTGGATTTGAACTCAGGTCCTCCTGTTTCCAAAGCTAGTGCTCTGGCCTTGAACCACCTCTCTGCCAATTTTATTTTATTTTTTTAGGTTTAGCTTCAAGGAAGCAACTATGACCCCAGTTTCAAGGTATCTTATGGGTCTACATTCTTAAAACTATAGATCACTAGCCTTTACCAATGTGCTTACTTTTAATGATCAGCCAGTAGGTACTATTAAAGGAAAAGCATTTACTGGATTGTAACTTGTACAAGTTGTAACAAATATAATTAACTACAAAACATTCTGCCCTACTCCTCCCATAAACCTGGGCTGAAGTTTCAAATAACATCCATGTGAAGAATGGGTGCACACACAGAGAATCCTGACAGAGACTCACATGCAGGAATATATTCAGCCAAGACACTTTCTGCCTCTAGCACTGTAGGACCTCTACGAACTTTCTCTTCTCGTGGTTGCTCAGCTGGGCTTACTGGGGCTACTTCTCTCCCACTAGATTCCTCATGCTTGAAATAATATTTGACTCTCTTCTCTGCTGCCAAGAGTCATATCTCGCACATCAGTCTCTTGAATTGGTTCTCTTTGGTCCTATTCCCTGCTATTTCTCCTCCTGGGCAAGTAGCTAGCTACTCCTGCAAAATGCCATTGCTGATTGGGGTTGCACAAAAAGAGGAAACCCCTCTGCCATCCTCTGGTTGAGGTGAAAGAGAAAAGGCAAAGATCTAGGTTCTTCATCTCTAAGTGTTTCTTTTCTCTGCTACAGGGAGTCACACTCCTCAGGGCTATTTCCTACTTCTGCTGACTACCTAATGATCTTGTCTTACTTTTTTAATGGCCCACTGAAGTTATGGGTGGGGAGGTGACTAAGCCTTAGCAAGTCAATATCTAATTGTTGGTCATGTCCAACTCTTCATGACCCCATTTTGCATTTTCCTGGCAAAAGTATTGGAGTGGTTTGCCATTTCCTTCTCCAGCTCATTTTACAGATGAAGAAACTGAGGCAAACAAGGAGAAGCGACTTGCTCAGGGGCACATAGCCAGTAAGTATCTGAGGTAGGATTTGAATTCAGGAAGATGAGTCTTCCTGATTCTATGCCTGGAACTCTATCCACTGTGCCACCCAGCTGCCACCCACCACACCTGACTAAAGACTTTATACCTTTACCTACTTCTTTGTTTATGAACTAACACCTCCTTGTCTCTATTATCTGTCTTATGTTCTGATTTAAACTAATTTACAGGGGAGAGTCAATTTAACCAGGGGTCTCCTGACAAACTCTATATTTATATATGTACATCTTGTCTCCCCCACAGAAGCAAAGTTTCTTGGGGGTTGGGATTGTTTAATCTTTGTGTCTCCAGAGCATAGCACAATGTCTAGTATACAATAGTTAGTTGCTAAATGAATGCTTGTTGATTGATTGACGTACATATGTGGTCCTAGTAAAGGAATGAGGGAATACTGCTTTTGTTTTAATATTTAAAAAATGAGACTCACGGTCTAGCATTATCAGTTTCTAAAATATTTGCTAATGTTGGAGGCAATGTAAGTAAACTTCCTGAGGGTAGGGACTGTCTTGCTTTTTTATTTGTCTCTCTAGCACCTTCTGCAATGCCTGCCACATCGTAGTCACTTAATAAATGCTTTTTTATTCATTTGTCCATTGATTCCTCCTCATGTGGTCCCCTTCTGCCTCACTCAGGTAGAAATTTCCCTCAGACTGTGGTTTGCCTGGCAATCTTCCATTTTTTCCTATTGGTATACCTCAAACCAGCTTATTTGGAATTGAAATTCTCCTTGTATGAGTCATAGCCTGGTAGTTATTATCTGATTTCATTGTTGGCCACAGTTTATCAACTCTCCTGAATTTTCATTCTCCAGACAAGAAGTCCTATTAACTCCCCTGTGGGCAGCAGTATAGTTTCCTCATTCTTGATGCATTCAAAGTTCTGGTCAAAATATCATTATATACTAAATGAAATTACTCATTCCTGGTGACATTTAAAAGGTTACATGTTGACTCCAAGGAGTCTTCTGCTGAGACTTCAATGACTCTGGCATGTTAAGTAGATTGTGATGGAAATAGTTTGGATATAACTCACTTGGAAATTCATATGGCCAAGTTCTTGAGTTTTTAATTCCTACTAGGCTAAGTACGTCCTTGAGCAACCAGTTCTCAAAATCTTGAACCCTGACCAGAATGAATCCTGACAAAAGAGTCATCTAAGAAATACATCACGCATAACACTTGAGGCACCATAGCATAGTGGAAAGAATACTAGACTTGGAGTTAGGAACATCTGGATAAAAATCTTGCCTCTGAGACCTATTAGCTATGTGGCCATGTGAGAATTACTGAACCACTCTGAACTTCCTTTATAGATGATCCAAGTACAATAGCACCTAACTCCTGGAATTACCGTGAGCCTCCAATCAGATAAGGAATGTAAAGCTCTTTGCAAGCTTCCCTCCACTTCTCTCCCTTCCTCATTGCCAATAACAGGAAGAATGGCTATTCCTTCAGGCTTTTGGATTGTTTCTCCCAGAAACCTTCCAAAAACACAGTCTTCAACATCCATATTTAAGTATGTCACCAACTGCTGAACTCCAAGATACTTTTTGCTTTAGTCTTTGATCTCTAGAAAGGGCTCACAATGTAGATACTACATTCACTATCCACCCGGTGTGACATATTGAGTCTTGGGATCAGGACATGTCCTTCCCACTCTCAGAGCAGGTGATTTGGAATATAATACTTCCCAAGAAAACTTCAGCTAATGGGAAATAAAGAGTAACCTCAAGTCAATTGGTTATTCAGAGCTTTCTTGATAATAATTATTCTTCTTTCCAGGACAGTTATAGCTGGAAGTGAGAACCAATTGTGATTTCTCAGGCTTGTTCAGTGCTTGACCTACTAGGTCTTACTTTAGCCCAAGATCACTAGGCTTTGCATTTCTTAAAATCCTACCATGGAGTCAGTAATTCCCTGAGAATTCTAGTGGGATCATTAAACTTTATGGGCAGCCCAATGGGATTTTTATCAACAATTTTTATCTCCCTTTTTCAACAAGCATTTGAAAAACTAATAATGGCACCTAGCTCACCCTGACTTTATTTCCCTTTCCATTAAGTGGTTGGCATTTCAGAAGGCTAAAAGAAGCTGAGACAATTTTCTCATAATTTTTATTCCTTTCTTTCTTCAACCAAACAAATTGTGTTTTGTTTTTGTTTTGTGTCTGGACTGATTCCTAGCACCTCCACTGCATATAAATAACCTGTCATCACTGCTTACAAGACTGGTAATGGCTGAAATGCAGTCTCCAAGGATAACAGGAAGAAAACGAGGCAGACCCCCACTTCACTCAGCACCTATGAAAATGGCGGTCCACAATCTTTACTCTTCTTCTGCCTGTTCCTTACCAGTTGTGAAGATCCCAAAGAAGAGAGGCCGGAAACCTGGACACAAGGTATGTTTCCAATGTATCTTTCCTCTAAGGTTGCCTTAGACTGACACCACTAGCATCAGAGTGGAATTAAAATATTAAGCATAGCAAAAGGTGGAATGGGCCATGTGGAGTCTGCTAAGGGGAGAATGAGATGTTTTCAATGTGTGTATCACCACATCGCTTTGTTACAGCATACCTGCTTAACAAGTAATAATAATAATTCCCATCAATATAAGGTAGCTAAGTGGTGCAGTGGATAGATTACTAGCCTTGGAATCAGGAAGACTCATCTTCATGAGTTCAAATCTAACTGCCTAGTTGTGTGACCATGGACAAGACACTCAATCCTGTTTACCTCAGTTTCTTCATTTGTGAAATGAATTGGAGAAGGAAACAGTAAACTATTACAGTATCTTTGCCAAGAAAACTCCAAATGGGATCACACAGAGTTGGACATGACTTAAACTATTCAACAACAACTCATCTATGTAATAATTCATTATCTTATTTGATCCTCACAATAGCCCTATTTTAAGGTACTATTATTATTATTCCAGTTTTATATATTACGAAACTGAGGTTCAGGGGGAGACTTGCCCATGGTGACAACAGCTCCTAAGTGTGTAAGGTGAGGTGCAAACTCAAGGCTTCTGATGTTTAGCACTTTATCTCCTATAGCATCAATACAATCACACCAATTTGGGGGTAGGGAAACTGAATTAATAACAGACAAGGTAAGATCAAAATACAGAAGATTTTGAGGCATACAGTTAAACCCAGGTCCCTAAAGTCATCACTTTTATAAGTTAGCCTTTCAAGCAACAGACCATTACCTGACCTCTTACTGAAGCTGTTTTCAAAACCATCATCCAAAATGCATTCGTCATTTATTTGAGTGAAAACAGACGATGTCTCTCAGACAGTTAAAGAAATAATACTATCAAGGCAAACCCAGTTTAACCAGGGACCCCATGAGGAAAACACAACTCATTAATTCACAACTTCCTGCTTGCATAAAGGAAACACTGATGTCAGCCTTGGCTCCCCTTTGATGGATTCCCAGTGATTTGGAAGTGGGGAAAGAACCAAGTTCTGTGATGTAATCTCAGTCATATAAACAAACCCCAAACCAAGGACAATCTTCTTCCCTTCTGAGATGGGAGCCAAGGATTTCTGAAGAGTCTCCCAGAGAAGAAAGACCATCATGCTGGCCACTTCTGAGCATTTTCCACTTCAGTAAATTCAATTCAGAAGCTTTCTCTTGTTTGGAGAAGAGGAAAGGCTTAGACATCCATCTTGAGATCAGGATACTCTGCCCAAAATGCAAATTTCCAATTAACTCCCATAGATTTAGGAAAATGTATGGAAATTATTTCAGGTCTGCAGAAAGACAAAGCCTCTGGAAAGTCTGTAATGAATTCAGCCTTATCCCCTTTGATTCTGAAGGAAACAAATCCTAGGGAAAAGAAAAATAACAGAAAAAATATATGTATGTATGTGTATATTCCTATATATATAATAACACAGAAATATATGTATATATGCATATGTACATATATACACATATACATACACACATGTAAGTAGAGGCTACTCAAGGTAATTTAAAGGTTTTCATTTTTTTGGATTCAGTCATGTGATGAGGTAAATTTGCCTCCAGTCTCTGGATGATTTTCTTGGACTGGATAACTTCTTTCTCATTGACTAAGTCTTTACTTAGAAGGTACTCCTTCAGAGCTAATATCAAACTGTTATCATTCCTCCCAACTCCCTTTCTTAATGATGCTGAGATCTGACTATCCTACCTGCATGCTTGGAGCAGAACAGACCATTTACTGATCCAGGAAACAAATCCAGGAACTGGAAGAAAAGCTGTGAAACTTCAGTTCCCTCCTACACCCTAGGGAGCTGTGGCCCATAAATAAAAAATGCCAACAAAGATATTCTTTACCACAGCCAGAAAAATGGAAATTTGCTCCTTAGTTTGAGCATGACTTTATGATTTTCCTTCCTTTTAAAAACCACCATTTTCAGGCATTTGTCCTAAATGCCACATAACCAGCTGGGCTTTTTCACTGTTTCACATTTTTTGTTCCACTCGGGAGACAGTAACATCAATGTCTTCATGGTTGGGGGTATTTTGGATGAGGAGGGAGCTTCTGAGACTGGGGTGGTCCAGGGTGTCTGTCTTTACAAAGAAGACTCCCATTCAGTTAGGCTTTGGGATCAAATGAGGTAATTTACAAAGAGCTTTGCAAACCTTAAAATGCTATATAAGTGCCAACTACAATTATTTTTAACAACAGCAGCAAAAATAATATCAATAATGATGATGACATTTGGTGGGCAGCAAGCCCTACTACTCTCTGGGTCTTGCTATGGAAGTCCAGGTCAGCCTCATACACAAAGAGGCAGATCATTGATGATAACTGGTGGTGAGGCTAGTGTTCTAGGGTTTTGTTTCAAATGAATGGATCATTTTATGCTTTGGTCCTGGGGAGAAGAATTCTGTGCAATTGGAAAGCTTAAGACCCCTGGCAAGAAAATTATATAGTAATACTTCACTTTCCCAGATGCCACCTTTTGGGCAATCTCAACTCTGGAACATTGCCCAGAATCCAGATGTGAGCAAACTCCCCTCCTCCCTCATTAACTATTTTGGATGGAAATCTGTCTAAAATTCATTATACCCTTCCCTGCCACTTAAATAGAGCACTTATTGCATAACTAAACCTTTTCTTATTGACCTAGGGTCAATCTTATAAACATCATCCATTGTACTGATCCTTGCAAGTGTACACTGATGGCTTCTGAGGCTGGGGATGTATTGAAGACCTATAGTCTACCTCCCTGTCCCAATTACTTCACTTGTTGAGTTTATGGTCTGAACCTTTGCCTTTCAACATCTGTTTAGAAATCTTTCTATAATGCCTTGATACTCATTTCTTCTTTAATAATTATAAGACACTGAGCACAATTCACTGCTTCTTTGTTACTCCCAGATTTTGTAATATGTTAGTGTCATGCTTAGGAGAATTGAGTGGCTTTATTTTCCACAATTTTAAATGTTCAGTGCTATAAATGAAGAAATTATAAAAGGCCAGGCTGTATCATATATCCACTGACCCCAGAATATGGTGTAGGAGGTGGTGTTTGGACTAGGATAGGAATTTGTTAAAAAACTTACCTTCTTTTCAATTACTTCTTTTCTCTAAAGCAAAAGACTAGGAACATTCTGGTTAATGAAAACACTATCTTTTGAATTAACTTGTAGGGCTTTTGATGGAACTTCAACAATAGTTTCTTATTCCAATCAAGAAAATTGTAACCCTTGTTTCTGACCATCCCAGTGCTTGGGCCGTTTTAAAAAATGATACCTCAGATATCAAGTATTTATTTACATGTACTTATTTTGGTATCTTGGATTTAGACCTGGGTTCAAGCCCTTCTTCTGACACATGCTGTCTTTGTGACATGTTTTCCATGATCTAGATAAGTCTCTAGGATTATCAGTCAGGAATGATAACGCTCAGATTGAGCTGAGTTTGGCAAGAGAAGTTAAGGACCAAAAAAGGTGGTCTTTAAGTAGAGGCTACTTGACTCTTTGGTGTTATGCTAGGTATTCTTTTCATCCATGGAGCGAATTATTGAAATTCATTCCCATTCTCAAACTCTATGATCCTGTGAAATGTCAGAGAAGATACTGACTTTTATTGGTAAAGGGAATCCCCTCACCTGGGAATTCCCCGTACTATTGAAACCACAGGTCTAGCCCAGTCCCCTGTCCTATCTTGATACGGTGAGCCTGGGTAGTAGGGTAGGAGAGGGTGGATGGCCCTCCCACTTCTTTTCAAGATGGCTGAAAACCATCTCACTTTCTTTTTTTCTCTCAATTTCAGCCTTGAAAGGAATGAGATTCTTGAACACAGAGTGAGAAGTTGTGTGGATTTAGGGTCTTTATACCACAAGATTGAAAAGAATACTGCCTTGTCTAACCATTGATTTTACTTTCTTCCTTCAGTTTTTCCAATTTGTTCTCCTTGACATTTCAGTGGTCTTTTGTACAGGTTGTACTGGCTCCCGAAAGTTTATTGTTAAAATTTCAATTTGAGTATTTACAACTATGAAATCAGCAGATGCTTTGAATCAGGTCATGACTTATTGCTCTGATGAATGCCTAGACTTAAGAGACTGATGGAGAAAATCTTAATGATGTATATTAAAATTATAAGTGTGTTCCTACATACAATTTTTTCAGACAGCTTATTGTTAACATTTACCAGCATTTCACTACATAAGACCTAGGGGATAACCCCAAGTTTCCTGTTCTCAAAATCAGAGATAGATTTAAAATTTGAGAGGGATCTTAGAGACTATTTAGTCCAATCTCAGCACTTTATAAGTGAGGAAAATGTGGCCCATAGAGGTTCAGTGATTTGCTGAAAGTCACACAGGTGAGTCAGAAGCAGAATGTGAACTCTGGCATTCTGACTCCATATCCAACACTCATTCCACGCTTTTCCAAAACCCAAATTTCTTGTAACAACAACATATGAGTTATTACAGAACAGATGGGGAAAAAAAGTTTTTTGAATGTTAGCAAAGTGGTAATTTACAGTCCAAATTTAAATTCATTCTGAGTTTTAAGAGGGCAGCAGTGAAGGGTGGGAGTAGTTAGGGAGAGGTCTGTCTTCTTTGGTGTGCAATTCACTTGGTCTATTGCCTTTTTTTATTTTCCTGAAAAAAAACATAATGATATTCTAGGATACCATGTATAATGGTTGGCCCACTCCTGGTAAGTCTATTGGGCATTGTTTTTAGAATTGTATTTCGTCAAGTTGAATTTTCCCCTCTTCTTGTGTTCTTTTCCTGCTGAAGGAATAATAAAGTAGCGTGCCATCTTTTGTGTCTACACAGAAGACTTTATAGAAGCCTTTATCTAGTAGTGATGGACCTGTGCCAGCTCTCTCCTTGCTTTTCATGTTCTCTTTTGTGTGGAGTGAGAAGCAACATTCCCTGGCCTTGGGAGCCAGAAGGCTCTCACTGAAATCTAAGCTTGGCTACTATGGGAAAATCCCTTCACCTTCCTTAAAGCCTCAATCTTCTGATCTGCAATAATAATAAATAATGATGATGATGACAAAAATTTTTGGCAATGACAGCTAGCACTCACATAGTTCTTTGAGGTTTGAAAAAGCATATGGTTATCTCATTTGACCCTCACAATGACCCTGGGCCATACAGTTATTATTACCATTTTACTGATAAAGCAACAGAGATTATATGACTTGCCCAGGGTCACATAGCTAGTAAGTAACTGAGGCAGGAATTGAATTCCCACTCCCTGACTCTAGGTCCTGTATTCTGTCCACTGTGCCTACTAGTTACCAAGGGTTGCTATCCCCATCTGCAAAATGAGGATAATAATATTAATATCACGAACCTCCTAAGACTGTTATGAGAAAGTGCTTTCTAGACCTTAAAGCCTATAGAAAAGTAAGTGATTGTTTCTTCTCAAGACTGATATTACACAATGGTGTCCGGTGTAGGTTAGTAATACAATCTTTTTCTAGACCAAGAAAAATCAAATCAATCACCAAGTATTTATTACGTGCCTACTGTTTTCTGGGCACTCTGCTTGGCACTGCAAATAATAAACACAAGTAGCAGTCCATGTCCTTGGGGATTTCCATTCTGTCAGGGAGACCACAATATAAACACAGAAGAATGTCTATACAGAATAGATACACAAAATTCAGGAGAAGTAATTTGGAGAGGGAGGGCACTTGCAGCTATGGAATAGGAAAGGATTCATGTAGAAAGTCTTATTTGAGAAGTAAGGGATTCTGAGTTTGGGAAGTAAATAGGAAATGCATTTCAGCCATTGGGGATGGTTAGTACAAAGGAACAGAGACGAAATGTCTGCTATGAGGAATCACAAGGCCAGTATGGCTGGACCATACTGTTTCTAAAGAGGGGTGACATATAATAAGGCCAATAAGGTAGGTTGGGACTTTATTGTAAAAGACTTTAAATCCCCAATATAGGAGGTTGTATTTGATCTTAGAGGCAATAGGTAGTTCCTAGAGTTCATTACAACATCTAGGTGGCACAGTGGATAGAGTTCTGGGTCTGGAGTTGGAAAGACATCTTCCTGAGTTCAAATCCATCCTTAGACACTTACTAGCTGTGTGACTCTGGACAAGTCACTCAACCTTGTTTGCCTCAGTTTCTTCATCTGTAAAATGAGATGGAGAAGTAAATGGCAAACCACTCCAGTATCTTTGCCAAGAAAACCCCAAATGGGGTCAGGAAGAGTTGGACATGACTGAAAATGACTCAATAACAAAAATAAGGAGATCCTTACAGTCACATGTGACATCACTGGATCTTTTGCTCAAGGGAAATTCTTTTGGCAACTGTATGGAAGACAAATCAGAATGAGGAGAGACTAGAAACAAGAAAACAAAATAGGAGGCTATTGTAATAGTCCGGATGAAAGGTAATGAAAGTCAGAACTAAGTTAATGGCTGTGTGAGAAATATGTAGTCAAACGCAAGAGAATGTGTAATGGTAGAAACAATAAAATCTTGCAATTCATTGATTGTGGAGGTGAAGAAGAGGGAAGAGTGGAGAGTAAGGTCAAGGCTGGAAACTAGAAAGGAGCCTGGAAGGATGATGACGGCCATCTAGTCATTTCAGTCATGTCTGACCCTTCACGATTCTGTTTGGAATTTTCTTGGCAAAGACGATAGAGTGGTTTGCCATTTCCTTCTCCGGTTCATTTTACACATGAGGAAACTGAGGTAAACAAGGTTAAGTGGCTCATCCAGGAGAGTGTCTGGGGCCAAATTTGAACTCAGTCTTCCTGACTCCAGGTCCAGTGCTCTATCCACCGAGCTACCAGCTGCCTCTAGGATGGTAGTGCCCCTAACAAAAATGTGGATGTTTGGAAATACAGAGATGATTTGTACTTGGTGCATGATTTGTACAGATAAAGTAGCCTCCTTTCTTGGTCCAAAATCTTCCATTCATTCCACAAACATTTGTAGCCCTGTTTTGGACCAATAGCTGCATAGGCTTCTGGTAATTGTAGTTCTGGGTCTGCAAAGAGGTTTTTAAACCATCATGATGTAGGGCTGGAGGAGCCTGGGAACTTTGGAATTAGTCAGTCAGCAGGGGGGTAAGGGTTGAGAGAGGGAGGAGACTGGAGACAGTGTAACTACAGCAGCAAAGACGGAGGATTATTCACGAAGCCTAATTTTGAGCATGGAGCTGCTGGAAGCTTCTGCTTACAGATCCACTTAATTAACAAAAAATCTTCTGGGGAGGCTGAGACTAGTCGTTGCTGAGGAAATGCAAGATGTTGGTGAATTGTCTCCTTTCCTTCTTTTTCATTCTCAGTTTTTGGTTTGAAAAAGTGAAGGCTTACATCATGTCTCTCTCTCTTTTTTATTCAGTTGTTGTTCCTTGTTTAATAATTGCTTTAAATCTGGATTTTTCTAGGTAAATGATAAAATCTTTCTGAATTATTTCTGCATGTATATCTTTAATTGAGTAGAACACGTGCAAATAGGTGAATCCTTTGCTTGTTTGAATACACACAGAGTTTTTACAAGTCAGAGATCCTTATCTTTATAGAAAAATTGTTAGGGAATTTCTACTGTAACTGAGGGCTTGAGTTATTATTATTTATTAACAATCTGCATTAATGGTCTCCCAAAATAGCAGAGAAAAAGACAAATGAATCTGTAAACTGAGCTATTATCATTTGATATTAACAATAATAATCTGCATTAATAGGCTACCAAAATAGCAAGGATAGGAAACAAATGAACTCATGGACCCTTGCCCAGGGTTAAAGAATGATAACTTATTAGATATTCCTCAAACTTTGAACAAAGGTGGCTTGGGCCATTCCTACCCCTTAAAGTTTTCAGAAAAAAAAAAGGATGGAAGATAGGGAAGGCATTCCCAAAGCTAAGTTTTGAAAAGGCAGAGACAAAAATGATTTGGGAGATTCAGCAGTGTGCTTCCAGAAGAGAGGAGAGGGTAGAAAAGGGTGAATACCAGCTAGATAGCTGTTTCACTCACTAATTTGACATTTGTTACATATTGAAATCCCCTAAACTACTGTATTTTATGCCTATGCTAGATTTGTACTCTGTCTCCCAAACATATCACTTATTTTCTCCCTTTAACTGGGTGGTTTGTAGATTGATACAATGTCACTCGTATTTCTTCTTCCACTAATTCTCAACCAACCAATCTCCTTCACGGTTCCCCTTTTCAATTCCTGGGTTTCACTACATGTGTATATCTGTTTAATATATCAAACTACTCGTACAAACTACACCCTTTGCCTAACCTTCCACTCATTCTACAAATGAGGAAACTGAGGCTAGGGAGGGTTAACTGTTTTGTTTGAGGCCACATAATTCATTAATAACAGATTAATAACTTATAACCCAGGATGCTTTCAACTACACTACAATTTTTAAAACTCCAGGATTTGATTGATATGGATTTTCTCTACTTATGATACATATTTTAATCTCTCCACAGAGTTTTTCCTTTAAATTTATTATTTATTTTAAACATTCTTTTAAAAAAAAAAATTGAGTTCCCAATTCTCTCACTTCCTCCCACCTTTCTTCTACCCACAGAGAAGATAAGCATTATGATATCAATTATACATGCAAAATCATGCAAAACATTTTCATATTATCTATATTTAAAAAGCAAGGAAAATAAAGTGCGAAAATTATACTTCAGTTTGCACTGAGCTCATTAGTACTATTTCTGGACATGGACAGCATTTTTTTTTCATCATGAAACCTTTGGAATTATCCTTGATCAGAGCAGTTAAGTCTTTCACAGTTGATCATTGTTACAATATTGCTCTTCCTGGATACAATGTATTTTTGGTTCTGCTCACTTCACTTTGCATCAGTCATATAGGTCTTCCCATGTTATTCTGAAACCATCCCCTTTGTCATTACACAATAGTACTCCATCACAATCACATGGCACAATTTGTTCAGGTATTCCCCAATTGATGGGCATTCCCTCAGTTTCCAATTCTTTGCCACCACAGAAAGAGCTGCTATAAACATTTTTGTACACATAGATCTGTTTTCTTTTTCTTTGATCTCTTTGGGAACAGATCTAGTAGTGATATTTGTGGGTCAAAAGGTAACAGTTTTATAGCCCTTTGGACCACAGTTCCAAATTGTCCTCCAAATGTTTGGCCAGTCCACAACTCCATCAACAATTCATTAATATGCCTATTTTTCCTTATCTCCTCCAGCATCTGTCATTTCTGATAAGTGTGAGGTGATACCTCAGAATAGTTCTAGTTTGTATTTCTCTAATCATTAGTGATTTAAAGGATTTTTTTCATGTGACTATAAATTTGATTTCTCCTGAAGAACTGCCTGTTCATATCCTTTAACTATTTATCAGTTGAGGTATGGCTCTTGTTTCATTAGGTTGATGGATTATATATTTAAAAAATGAAAATTTTATCAAAGAAATTTGCTGTAAAATTTTTTTATATTACTTCATTGTCTATGGAACTTTTTTAAAAAATAAAATGTATTTTCCTTGATTATCTCTTTTAATTAAGTCTATTTTTATTTTGTTTGTCTGAGATCATGATCACTACCCTTGCCTTTTTGTTATTTTAGCCAAAGCATGATACATTTTGCTCAACCCCTTATTTTAATTCTGTGTATATGTCTTTCTGTTTCAAGTGTGTCCCTTATAAGTAAAATGCTGTTGGATTCTAGTTCCTAATCTATTCTGCTATCCGCTTCTGTTTTATGGGTAAGTTCATTCCATTCACATTCACAATTATAATTATTATGCATTCCCCTCTATCCTATTTTTCTTCTATTTATCCTCTCTTTTTATCCTGTCACTTCTCAAAAGTCTGTGATTTCTTACCACTGCCTCCTTTAACTCACTTTCCCTTTTATCACATTCCACTTACCCCCTTCCTATTTCCCTATTGGTTAATATAGATGTCTATATCCAACTAAATGTATATATTTGTTCTTCCCTCTTTGAAATAATTCTGATGAGAGTGAGGTTCAAGCATTCCCCACCATCCCTCCCCCCATTTCCCCTTCTATTGTAAAAACTCTTTCTTACATGCCAGTTTCATGTGAGAAAAATTTTCCCGTTCTGCCCTGTTCCTCTTGGCCCTTCTCCGAATGCATCCCTCTTTCTCACCCCCTTATATTTTTTGAGATCATTCCAACGTGATTGACTCACACCCATGCCCTGTGTCTATGTGTTGTTGCAGTTCAGTCATTTTCCAGTTGTGTTCAACTCTTTGTGACCCCATTTGTGGTTTTCTTAGCAAAAATACTAGAGTGGTTGGTCATTTCCTTCTCTAGTTCATTTCACAGATGAGGAAACTGAGGCAAGCAGGGTTAAGTGACTTGCCCAGGGTCACATAGCTAGTAAATATCTAAGGCCAGATTTAAACTCAGGAAGATGAGTTTGCTTGACTCTAGGTCCAATACTCTATCCACTGTGCCACCTGCCCTTCTGTCTACGTAGCTGTCTTCTCACTGTCCCAAAAATGATAAAGTTCTTAGGAGTGCATGGATCATTTCCTCATATACAAATGTAAACAGTTTAATTTTGTTGGGTCCTTTATGATTACTTTTTCATGTTTACCTTTTCGTGCTTCTCTTGAGTCTTGTGTTTGTCAAATTTTCTTTTGTGCTTTTTTTCCCCACCAGGAATACTTAAAAGTCTTCTATTTCATTAAATATCCACCCCTTTCCCCCAAGGATTATATTCAGTTTTTCTGGGTAGGTCATTTATGGTTGTAAGCCTAGTTCCTTTGCCTTCCAGGAGATCATATTCTAAAGCTCTCCACTCCTTTAAATGTGGCTCCATGATAACTGAATTCTCCTCCCCTCCCCCCCCCCCCCCCAGATGCTTGCAATATACCTCTTTGTCCTGGGAGCTCTGAAATTTGACGATGATATTCCAGGGGGGTTTTAATTTTGGGATTGCTTTCAGGGGTTGATCAGTAAATTCTTTCTGTTTCCAGTTTACTCTCTGGATTTAAAATATCAGGGTAGTTTTCCTTTATTTTTCTTTGAAATATGATGTTTAGGCTTTTCTTTCTTCTGATCATGGATTTCAGTTGTCTGATAATTTTTAATATTATCTCTTCTCAATCTACTTTCCTGGTCAGTTATATTTCCAATGAAATACTTCACATTTCCTTCTATATTTTTCATCCTTTTGACTTTTTAAATATTGTTTCATGGAGTCATTAGCTTCCACTTGCCCAATTCTAATTTTAAAGGAATTATTTTCCTCAGTTAGCATTTGTACCTCTTTTTCCATTTGGCCTATTCTGCTTTTTAAAGAATCTTTTCTTCAGTGAATTTCTATGCCTCTTTTACTGTTAGGTCAATTCTGTTTTTTGAAGTGTTATTTTATTCATTATTTTTTGTGTGAATTTTTTACCCAACTGTTAATTCTCTTTTCATAATGTTATTGCATCATTCTCATTTCTTTTCCCAGTTTTTCCTCTACCAATCCTCTCTTTCTTTAACTCTTTTGGGTATTATTATTGGGCTTGTGTCCACTTAACATTTTTCTTTGAGGCTTTGCTTTTAGCTGTTTTTACATTATTGTCTTCTTCTGAGTTTATGTCTTGGTCTTCTCTGCCACTGTAGTAATTTTTTATGGTCAAGTTCTTTTTTTTTTTTTTTGTCATTTGTTCATTTTTCCATCCTATTTTTTACCTTTGAACTTTATGTTAAGGTTGAGTTCTGGTTTCTTGAAGGTGGAAAGGTACTGTTCCAAGCTTCAGGTTTTCTTGTGATGCTGTATTTAGACTCAGTTTTGGGGGCCTGCAAGTTTTTGATGCTTCTAAAGTAGTGTGATCCAGGCAAAGGTCTTCTGATCTTCTGACCTGGGTTCTGGTCTTTACCCTGATAGGTCCCCTGCTCCCCTACAATTGCATGTGCTAGTGCTCATCTTGTCCCTGGAATTGTGAACTAGTCCCCTACTTTCCTGCAGGCACAAGTGCTAACATTCCTTTCTGCCTTGGAACTATGATCAGGGCCCCTGCTCCCTTTTGACTGACCACAAATGTTCCTCTTCACTTTGGAATTGCAACCCAGAACTTCATATGGGCAAGAAGATTGCCAATCAGTGCCAGCTATACCCAAGCCCAGCAAAGGGTGCCCTGTAATATCTTTCTGACCAGTTGTCCTATCCCCTTACCGTCTCTGAGCTGAGAACTCCTGAAGCTACTACTAACATCTCATGACCACCTCCAAGGCACCTCCACATTTTAATAGATGGTTTTTATTAGGTGCTGTAACAAAAGAAATTCACCTGGTGATCATGAGCCTCCCCAAACTCAGGGTCATCCTCAGGCAACAGACAACCTTTCCAGCTGGCTAAGGTCAGTCAGAACTTCAAACTCACTAGCAGAGCTTTTTAAAGCCAGTGTCACCTCCATACCACAATACGTGTCAATACCATACTATCTCCAACATTAAATATTTGATTTATTATTATAATACCATAATGCATGACTATTTCTGATATGGAATAATGGTAAATTCAGTTTCCCAACATGCTTTTATCCCAGACAACTAGACTATTTCAAAAGAATTTTTTTAGTGCTATAATGTTAAGTATGTCTCTTTCTATCCCATTCTAAATATTCATTGTTGATGTATTATAGCAACCATGTTTTGAGGCTTAAAGATAGAACTCATGTCCTTGATATAAAAAGACTCAATAAATTAGCCACAAAGAGTGCCTAACTATTTTGTTTTGGAAATTTGCTTAAATGTCACAAAGTTGATAAAATTTATCAGTGCTCCAGCTATTTCTCAGACATGCTTTTCCATGCTTGGGGCTCTTTCAAAGGATACTGCATCCAAAATGCATAGTAAGGACATCTAAGGCTTAACTAAGTGGCAAGAGAGATTTGCAAAGTTGTATTTGTGGGAGTTAAGAGTTAAATTGCCACCATTGAATTTTGGGCATTTTGTTTTTACCTTCTACGTATAACATGTATGTGTGCGTAGTACATACCACTGTCCCTTCCATACTAAGATGAATATCAATGTCATGCTATTTTACTCAACAAATGTTAGATTTATTAGTATGATTTCTGCAGTGTATGCGTATACACGCAAATATCACGCATACAAATAAATGATACAGAACACAACTTTACCATCATGTAATTAAATGGAGAGGCAACTGGGTGGAATAATGAATTCCAGTCCTGGAGTCAGGAAGACTCATCTTCCTGAGTTCAAATCTGACCTCAGACACTTCCTAGCTGTGTTATAATGGCCAAGACACTTCACCCTGTTTGCCTTCTGTAAAATGAACTGGAGAAGAAAATGGCAAACCCGTCCAATAGCTTTGCCAAGAAAATCCCAAATGAGGTCATAAGAGTCAGACATAACCAAAAAATGACTGAACACCAAGCACAAATACCATTATTCCAGTAATTCAAGTTTACCATCTTAGAGTCATCATTGACTTCTCATGCTCAGTCACTCCCATCTATTGCTAAATCTTATCATTTATACATTCACAGCATGTCTTATATACATCCCCTTCTCTCCATTCACACAGCTGCCACATTAATGCTCTAGACAACTCTTTAGTAGAGGATTTTTCCAAATGAAGAGTTCCAGAGCACTAATAAAATCATGGTGATGGACCAAATTACGTCTACTTCAGAAAAATACAGAAATGCAAAGAACAGGCATAGATACACAGAGATAGAGATAAGAGACTGAAGTAAAGATAGGAAAATGTGGAGCTAAGGAGAGGTGGAAATGGTGGTATATAAAGATATGCAGATTGATAGAGATGAATTCTGGCACTATCTCTACCATTGTTTATTCACAAAAAGAACCCTCAATACTCCATGAACTTTAAACACTCCATCTAGACTTTATTCTTTTAGAATGAAATAGGAAAACTAGAAATTCACTACTAACAGCCCTGTGCAGTAGGGTAGGTGAAGCTGGGACATTTGCTAGTTTCATTTAGTGCAGTTTGTTTGTTTTCTAAAGAAAATCAAACCAAGGCATCTAGAAGTTTTGGGGTATGTGTGCTAGTGCTTGTGTATATGTGTGTACACGCATGCACCAAAACTCATATTAAATGATGCCCTTTTACTTTAGGGGTTTAAAAACATTCACTCTGTTGAATTCTTCCTTATTTTCACTTCCTGCGTACATATTCTATCCCCCTCCTATGTTTGAGATAATTCATGCAAAGTATTATTTCATAAATGCCATTTACTCATCCTAACACTGTCCTTTAGACAATCAGCATTTCTGATAATGACAAAGCTATATATTTCCAGCAAAACCCAATGATTGAATTATGGGGTCATTTATCCCTGCTCCCTTGTAACTCCTCTGTTGCCCATCACCTTCTAGTTTGGCCCTTCCTCACGATTTGGGATTTCACTTCAGTTTGTGGGTTTTTTGTTTGTTGTTTCATTGGTTTTTGTATAGTGATGTATACCAATCAAACCAAATGGCTCTTTTGACTATCATGTTGGTTTGCAGTTGATTTAAGAAACTTTGAAAACTTGAAAGGTCATTTCCATAAACAAGGTAACTTGGGACAAATTCATTCACTTGTACAAGGCATTCAGTCTTCCTCAAGAGGAAACAATTTACGCAGGATTTTAGTAAATAATTATTTGCTTTTAGATTGGTCTCTGGCTTGGGGTTTTAGTTCACAATGGAATCCTGTCATGTTATTCACACTCAACTTTCCTCCTCTCCTCCAGTTTCAAGTGAGTGATCCTTCCTCCTCAAAATCTCTCATACTACTCCAGATTGCTTCTAAGCAATTATATATTTTGCAATATATAACGTATACATAATTATATATGATGTATATAATTTTACATAAGCATATTATACTTGACATAGTAGTTGGGCTTCTTTTTTGGTCTTATCTACCCTCAAAATGGTGATTTCCTCCCTAGAATAATCATTAGACAGCTGGGTGGCACCGTGGACAGAGTGCTAGACTTGGAGGCAGGAAGCACTGAATTCAAATCCTGCCTCAAATACTTATCAACTTACTGAGCCTGGGAAAAATAACTAATCTCTCTTAGGCTCGCTTTCCTCATTTATACATTTGGATAATGAAAGCATCTACCTTATAGGGTTGTTACAAGAGTGCAATGAAATAGCTTATATAATATATTTTATAAACCGTTAGACAGTTTATAAGTACTAGCAGTTTTTATTATAACCATTAAATTATAAGCTCCTGGAGGGCAAGACCATGTCATTTTTTCCCCCTCTCTATGTTCTTGACTCCTAAAGCATAATGACCCCCTCCTTCCCGGGTGGTGGAATATTATACATTATAGGTGCTTAATAAATGTGGGGTTTATTTTGTTTGACTTGAACTAAAAGTCATCAAGGAAGTACAGCACTGATGGAACTCGAATAAAAGTTAAATGTTGGGTCTCTTAATGCAAAGAAGAGATGAGCTGGCCAGAGGGTTCCGCCCTCTTTGGTTGCATTTCCAGCTGGCAGAGATGGACACTTTCTCCTTCTGTTCCATTCTCACCATGATACTATTAACAAGGCAAAGCGCAGGCTCCTCTGGCAGCCATTGGCAGCAACGCCCTTTACACATATCGTGTTGGATGCATTTGATTAAGGTTTTGCATTTCAGATTGAGGTGCCAACTTCACCAGTGTCTGTACAGGATTGTTGGCTTTGAGTGTGCTCCCTAGATTGCAAATTGATTAGCTACTGTATGTCAGGGCAAGGCATCCTGGGCAGTGAATCTTCTTCAAGTGGGTATGACTGCCAAGAAAGACTCCCCTCCTCCCCTCCTTCCTCTTCATTCCAGGCCGTTTGTTCGGCTGCAGCCTATTTGAGTTTGTCCATTAAAAACAAAGAAAAATCACCTGCCAGGAGAACAGCTTGAACAGATTGGGGCAGAACTTGGAGCTCATCATTTTACAAGTTGGAGAGGCATCAACTTTCGGTCCTGGGGTTTCCAAATCACATCCCTTCTCCAAGGGGAGAATCAGAGGTAACATTTTTAGCAAGAGGGCCCTCATTGCCTATCCCTCCTCATTCATTACATGGCCTCCACCAGCTGAGCAGCCTGATACATGCAGGGAGTAATTTTACTCACTGAAAGGCCATCCAAGTGGAAAGTTGGTTCACTCTCACTGAGCCTGGGTGGCACTGCGGCAGACTGAGACATTTAACAAATGAACAAGCAGACAATGCCCAAGTCTCTATGACCAGTCCACAAAGCCCTTAGGGTTCACTCATTTGTTCATGACTACAATCTCGTTTTCATTATTTGGGGAATTATTTAAAAGTACTTTACTCTATTTTTATGGCCTTTAATTTTGTTTGAATGCCCAACTGTTAGTATGATGGAAAACCTATTAGTAGCGAATTCTTACTCTTAATGCTTTGAATCTTTCAAAAGCATTCTTATTAGACACAGCCACATGAATGTATAGCTAATGGTAGTAATTGTAATTCTTTAGTCAAATAAATTTTATGGCTATCTTTTGTTATCACATCACCTACATAATGCTTATAACATAGAAGAAGAAAGGGAAAAAAAACAATGCAGCAAAACTAATTAACATACTAAAAAGTCTAACATCACATTTAAACTCCACACTCATAGTATGGAGACTTTGGCAAAGAAGATGGGGAGAGGCCTTTATAAGACTGTTCATTATAATTTTCAATATTCAGTTTCTTTTGTTTTATGGATCTTTATTCCATTTATGTTGTTGCAGTCATTGTGTATATTATTTTCCTGGATGTACTTACTTTACTCTGCAACAATTTATATAAATCTCCCCATGTTACCTTGTATTCATCATTTCTTACAGCACAGTCATTACAGTGTTGAAAAAAGTTCCATTACATCATGTACCACAAAGTAATGCCAATTCTTAATCATCAATTTTGTTTCTTTTTTAACACCTGAGATAAAAGGCCCAATAAAGATTGGTTTGACCTCAAGGTAATTGTATTATGTGGAGGGTAAAAGATCAGCATGACTGAGATTCTACAAACCTTTAAGTCGGATGAGCTTTTGTTAAGCACCTACTTATGTACTGGGTTTGGAGTTGCAAAGACAAGAATGAAAAAGTCCCTGCCTTCAGAGATTACTAACAGACAGTAATCTCTAAAAGAGAAGATTTTCAATCCTTTTAACCTTGGTGCACAGAGCTTGCTGATAAATCATCCTAAATAATAGTCCCCTAGCACTGTAAATTTTCTGTTCCATGTTTAAGGTTCCAAGCAAGACATGGAGGCTGGCCTCTTCCTATCACAGAACATACTTATGTCATGACAAATGGCTAATCCTAGTAGCCTCGATTGCCAGAAATAGCCACAGGACAGTAAGTCTCTCCCTCTGGGAATTGGTTACTATATATATTTTCACAGTTGGATGATAGAGTGAGATGGGACCTCAGAGACTCTCTAGTTCAATCCTCTCATTTTACAGGTGAGTAAACTGAGGCACAGAGAAGTTAAGTAAATTGCCTGGAGTGATATAATAGTTGTCAAAAGTGGGATTTGAACCTAGACCCTCTGACTCAAAAGCCAGTGTTCTTTTGATTGTACCAGGCCTCTTCTGCTGGGAAAAAGATAGAGATAGTCACCAAGAATATGGAGAGTGTGGCACTGAAGGTCCACAGCATTCCTCTATCATTGAGGACTTGCAGACTAATTTATATGAAGCCAGGACCCTGATTGGTCTTGGTGACTACAAGGTTTGGATGATTGCTATAGATTACTCCAGCCTGATGGGACCTTTAAGACCATCTAATCAAACTTTTCATTTTAGAGATGAAATGTAAATGTACCCAGAAATGTAAAGTGGCTTGTCACTTAGAAAATTTCCGAGTTAGTAAGTGTTAGAACCAGAATGAAAACCAAGGTGTCTTAACTCTTAGTCCATTGCTTTCTATTACTGAGATATTTGTCAATGTTACAGGAAACCTTAGGCATCTGGAATTGTGTACCTTCCTTCATTTATCCTCCAGATAAATAAGGAGATAATAAAATTGATGAATTCAAATTACCTGGTCCAGAAATAATATAATCTCAGGCACTGAAAAAATTGGCAGTTATGATTACTGGCTTAGTCATTGTCAGTGACCTTGGAAGCAGCATGGAGGGGGAGAAAGATACTGCAGGATTGAAGAAAGGCAAATATTCTCCCATTCTTCAAGGGAGCAAAGAGGATGGTGTTTATAAACAATGTCAGTGATTTTCACTGTGATTCTTTGAAAAATTCTAAAATGCCTTATTAAGGAAACGGTTAATGACCATCCAGAAAAGGAAACTGTGATCCCAAAGGACCAAGGTCAAGAATAGGTCATGTTAGATTGACTCTATTTCCCTTTTTTTTATCAGGGTTTCTAGACAGACAGATTTGAGGAATGCTATAACTGCTGTTTACTGAGATTTTAGCAAAGAATTTCACCAAGTTTCTCATCCTACCGTGGAAAAAAAAAGTGATCTGTGGGGCTAGAGACAATAGTTCAGTTAGGCAGACTTGGAACTGTTGGAATGACTAGAACTATAGAACTATATGCCAGTTTGGAAGTTCTTGAGTGGAACATGGACCTGTGCCTGGTTCTCTTGTTTAACATTTTAAAAAACCAATGACTTAGATAAGGACAGAGAAGAAATGTTTGCAAATGACATGGATGAAAGTTAACATTCCAAAAGATCTTGACAGTCTAGAATATTGGGCCTTATCTTAATAAGATGACATTTAATAGGAATTCATGGGAAGAAAGGGAACATGGACTTATTGTGTGCCAGGCACCATGCTAAGCTCTTTAAAAATATCTCATTTGATCCTCACCATCTCCCTGGGAAGTGAGTGCTATTGTTTTCCCCATTTTACAGTTGAGGAAACTGAGGCAGACAGAGGCTAAGTGACTTGCTCAGGATTACGTAGCTAGTAAGTACCTGAGAATGGATTTGAATTCAGTGATTACTAACTCTGGGCTGAATGGACCACTTCATTGTCTCTATAGACAGTGTCCTGAAAGTCAATGTGGTTTTAAGCTAGTAAAAGTTTAAAGCTGCACCAAGACTTAGGTCTGAAAAATCAGCTTTATATGCACAAGATGGAGTAGGCATAAGACATCAATTCATCTGAAAAAGATTTGAGAGACTGAGCAAACTAAGAGTTTAATTAATGTGAGTCAATGGTATGCTATAGCAACCAAGGAAGCCAATATAATGTTAGTCTGTATGGAAGAGAAGCATGGCTTTCAGAAATAACTACTCTGCCTTGCTCAGACCACAACTGAAAAAATGGGTTCACTTCTGTGCACCACATTTTTGGAAGGATAGAGGGCATCCAGAGTGGGATTACCAATTTGGTGAAGAGCCTTAAGTTTTTCCACATGAGGATTGGTTAAAAGGCTGGAGAATAAAAGACTTAGGGGAAACATGAATGCAGTCTTTAAGTGATCAAAGGACTGTCATGTGGGGAGGAATTAGATGAATTCTATTTGTCCTAAATGGCCACACCAGCAGCAGCGATGGGTGGAAATTGCATACATTTAGACTTAATGTGAGAACAAAATTCCTAAAATAAAAGCTATCCAGAAGTACTGTGGAAGTTAAGTGGGTGCCCCCACCTTGGAAGCCTTTAAAGAAAAAACTGGAGATGACCGAGTGAACAGAGGGCTGAACCTGGAATCCAGAAGATCTGAGTTCAAATCCTGCCTCAGATACTTACTAGCTGTGTAACTCTGGGAATATCAGTTAACCTCTCCTAATGTCAGTTTCCACATCTATAAAAGTGTAGATAATAACAGCATGTACCTCATAGGGTTGTTGTGAGGATCAGATGAGATAACATATGGAAAGTACTTTGAAAGCCTTAAAATGCCATATTAATGTCCATTATACTTGTCTGTAGAGAGGGATCTAATTCAGGTCAAGGGTGGACTATTTCTGACACTCTGTGATTCTGAAGGATGTACACAAAAGGGGACCATACCTATCATAGTCTGGACCCTTGAAGTGGTCTTGGGAGCTACAGATTCCATTGGACCATCCTATCACTGTTGACACAACTCCACTCCACACACGGGTCCACGCCTGCCCTCGGGATGCATCTGTCAGCGACCCTCTGTCGTACTTCACACACTGTGGAACGGGGAGGGGGGGGGGGGAGGAAAGAAGGGAGATACACACAAGAATTTGCTAATTAAAGACAGGGAAGTATTCAGGGAGACAAGGAAATGAAACCCTCTAGGTTTTCATTCACCAAATTGGTTATATCTTGCAGCTGAAGTCTCGTGTTCTAATGACTCCTTTAGCAATCTCTCCTCCGAGAAGCACACCGGAGCCAGATGTCAGCTCCATCCCCCAGGATGCAGCCGCCGTCCCCAGCTCGGCAGCAGCAGCGCAGGCGCTCACAGGTACGTCCGCTGAACTTCACACAAATGGGTGCGACTGATTGGTCCACGCCATCATGGGAGATCTGTGTGACTGACGGTTTAGTTATCTCTGTCAGCCAAGTGAAATCTATAATGACCAGAAATGTCGAGTTTTGCGGTCCTGAGGTTTGTAACATTTTGTTTTGGGTTTTCAATGGACACCGGATGGCCCTGCTGAATGCGTTAATGGGGGAAGGGAGGTAGGCGAGAGGATGGAAAGAAAGCCCTGGTTTGCTTCTTTGTCGTTAGACTTGTTTTGAACCAATACTAAGAAGGTTCATCATTAAAATATCAATGTCATCTTATGTACATTCATGTTTTTAATTTCCTAGTACCGTCTCTTTTTACAAACCCATCTCCCTGCCACCAGTCCTGAAGCTGGATGTACTCTAACCATGATATATTTCATATGAAAATCAAGTCTAGGAAAGGGATCAAATGTAAATATAAAGTGACCCAATTCAGTCAGTCACTCATTCATTCCTTCGTGCATGAATGCATGCATCTATTTAATGTCTGCTCTATGCTAGATGTTAGCGAGAAGCAAAGATTTAAAAAAGTGAATGATGATAGGGCTTGAGAAACTACATGGTATAGTGGAAAGAACTGTCCCTTTGGAGTCATAGGACTAGATTCAAATCTTGCCTTTCTACCAGTAAGACCCTAACCAAGTCACTTAACCTGAGTTTCATTATGTGTAAGATGAGGGATTTGGAACAGATGGCTTCTAAGTTCCCTTTAGGCTCTTAATTATTATCTCATGAACATATAATGTAATATTATCTAGGAAGACCCTACTCAAGTATCTCCCCCATAAATGCTGAAAATTCTGTTATCAGGAATTAATTTGTATTGATCTTTTAAAACCTGAAAATAGGTCTAGTACTACATAAATACAAGTCCCCAAGAACTTAGTGTGAGTAGCTTTCCTTCTGCAAACAAAAATTATTGATGCCTTTTGCATTAATATCATAGTCTTTTCCAAATATACTACATTGCCCTCCTCCTCTCCCAAACGCCAGAATTATACTTCCTGTGAAACAAACACAGTTAAGTGAATCCTACTGATGCAGTGAACACTTCTGACTGTGTATGTAACTTTCTGTACCTGTAGTCTCCCACTTTTTTATCTTGAGAGAAAGAAGATGCTTCCTCATTTCTTCTCTATAAGACTGATCATTTAAAACTACATATAATTATATAATTGGCCATTATAATGATCAAATTCGGCTTAATTTTAGTGTTACTTTCATTTACATTATTGTAGTTACTGAGTATGTCGTTCCCTTGTTTTTGACTTCTTCATTTTGAAGTTAGTATATGTCTTTCCACATTTCTCTAAATTACTCATATTCATCATTCTTCATAGTTTAATATTATTCCATTATATTTATGTTTGTTTAGCCATTCTCCAATTAATAGACCTCTCTTTTGTTTCCAGCTTCTTTTTTGTTTTGTTTTTTGCTATTACAGAAAGTGATGCTATGACTATTTTGTTGTTGGGGGTGGGTCAAAGTGAATGAACAGTCTAGCCATTTTCCTTAATTCCAAATTGTTTTCCAATCCACAGCTTCACTAGCAGTGTATTTGTGTGTGTCTATCTGCCCATAGCTCCTTCAATATTTGTCATTTATGATGTGATGAATGTGAGGTAAAATGTCAGAGTTGATTTAATTTGCATTTCTTTACTAGTGAATTGGATCACTCTTTCAAATAGTTCATGGTTTGCAAAACTATCTTTTGGATACTTTTCTACTGGCTCTTGACCTTTTATGCTTGTGTTAATTCTTTATATATCTTAGAGACTAGAGTTTTATGAAAGCTGTTTGATACAGAGTTGTATTGGTTTTATTTGTGCAAAACCTTTTTAACTTTTGTTAGTCAAAGTTGTCTGTCTTCTCTTTTAAGATAAACTCCATGCTTCTGTTGGTTAATAATTATTCTCCTAGTCATAATTGTGAAAGGTATGTCCTCTTTAAGAAAAAAAGGAAGACAAAATGAAAAAAAAAAAGGCTGTGACTGGCTGTACAGTGTCCCAAAAGTCTGAGTGCATTTTTTGTAGAGATCTAAATACTACATTTAAAAAATCACTTTCAAAAGTTATTTCAATTCGCAGATGTTAATGTTTCTTGTTAAAATTCACCATAACCACCATCTTGTGCTATATGTTGTCCTAACTGATTTTTGAACTTTGTAAAAACTTTCTTCAGCTGCTGCTCAGTGACTGAAACAATTTTGTCAGTAGTCTTAGCTCTAAGGTCACTCAGAGAATGAGATTTTGATGCATGGATCACAGTTTTGATGTGACTCCACAAAATAAGTCTAATCCATATAAATCAGGTCACTGAGGTGCCCAAGCAAGGGGGAATCTCCTCTACTAATTCATTAGTCTGAGGAAGTATCTTCCAGAAAACAAAATTTAAAATTGTATTATTCACAATTTATAAAACTAAAGAAGTATAAAAGAAATATAACTAATAGGGGAATACTGTATATTTAGGTCACGTAGTCACTTGGAAGTTAATTTAATGGCATGTGGTGCTAGATGCTATACTAAACAGATTTTCTACCAATTTCTACCAGTTTTCCCAGCAGTTTTTATGGTATAGTGAGTCCTTTTGTCAGTAGCTTAACATGAGTTTTTCAAATTGTTTTCTTCAAAAGAGGAGTATTTGTTTGTTGGAAATAATATTTCCTGAAAGGGTTAGATAAAAGGAGAGAAAAACTGCAAATGAAGAAAGAATACAGAAAAGGAAGGCTGTGGCCATGATGACATCTTATTAACTTCATATTTTTGTTTACTGGTGACCCTTCAGGGATGAAAAATTGTAAAGTAAGACAGACTTATCATATGGACTTAGAGAAAGGTAATGGTACATAATAGGCATTGAGTCAACTTTGGGATCAAGTGGATCTAGAGTCAGTTCCTCTGTCTGGTTGGTATTAGGTGTATGATCATAGGCAAGATATTTAAACCCTCAGTGTCCCAGGTACCTAAAACAAGGAGGCAGTATGATACAGTAGAAAGAACTTAACCTCTGGAGACATAGAATCTGGATTCAAATCTTGCCTCTGATGTTCACTACCATCCTGAAAATGTGGGGGCTGGACTAGATTGCCTCTGAGATTCCTTCCAACTTGAGATCTATGATTTTATAAACTAAGTTAAAAAGAAATTGCTATCAATGGGCTCTTTCAGATCTTCTTCTGATTTGTTTTTTGCAAATGTCTTTTCAAAGACAAGGAAATTCCGGGTAATTTATGTGATCAATCCCATTCTTTTTTTTAAATAACTTTTTTCAATTAAAAAGCATTTATTTCTCTCCTTCCTACCTCCCAATAGGAGAATGACATAAAATCCTCTTACCAAATATGAATGGTCTAACAGGACAAATTTCAATATTGTCTCATTTTGTGTATTCAGGAGGTAGAGGGCATTCTTTATCATTTGTCTCTTGGAATCCTGATTTGATCATTGTGTTGATCTTTCAAAGTTGATCATTTTTGAAATATTTCTGTTATAGATTGTTTCAGTTTTGTTCACTTGTCTTCATTAATTCATCATACATGTTAGCTGTATTCTTCATAAGCCATTAAAAACTGGTGGATGCTTTCTGGCTTCCTTGAGGCATATGCCCACCTTGCCAGAAAACTTCTTCGCATAAAGGTGGCTTTCATTTTGTCTTCTGCCATGGGGGTCTGGCAGTATTTGCTGCACATGTCTAACAGTGAAAAATAATAACAACAGTAATAACTAGTATTTATATAGCTCTCTAAGATTTGCAAAGCACTACACAAATACTATCTTATTTGATCCTCATAACACCCCTGGGAGTTGGGTATTATTATCCTCATTTTGGAAGAATAAACTGAGACCGAGATTAAGTGAATTGCTCAAGGTCCCCCAGCTAGTAAATATTTAAAGCAAGTATTTGAACTCATATCTTCCTGACTCTAAGTTAGCAATGTGGCACCTCACCACCATTTTTCTTAAGACATCTAAACCTGTGTTCTGTTTGTTGAGTCAACCTCTGGTTCTTTCAAATGGTTATAGATGTGTAAGCTTTCACCTGAGGTAGTTTAGTGGCTCAGTAGATGGAGTACTGGGCCTTGAGTCAGGAAGAACTAAGTTCAAGTCTAGCCTCAGATACTTACTAGCTATGTGATGCTGGGCAAGTCACTTAGCATCTGTTTCCCTTAATGCACCAGAGAAGGAAATGGCAAACCATCCCAGTATCTTTGCCAAGAAAACTTAAAATGGAATCAGATGCAACTGAACAACAATTTTCTTTTCTTTTTTTATCTTTTTTTTTTTTTTAATAACAGGGCAGCTATGTAGTGCAATGGATAGAGTGCCAGGCCTGGAGTCAGGAAGACTCATCTTAGGGCAAGTAGTACAAAATCATGCCTATAAACTAAGAAATCATGCTCCCTTTGGGTAGGGACCATGAAAAAATAGACTATATGGTAGCTTCCAGTTTTAGTTAATTCTTTTTTCTAATATGTTGCAAAATTCTGCAGTTTCTTCAGCACCCTGGAGAAAAACTTCATCTGTCCTTCCCTAGTTGTGTCATCCTAGGAGGATTATAATTGCTCTCTCTAGATGTTTACAGTCTAGGATGGATACAGGATCACCTCTCCCTGTCATTCTCCCTCTTCTCTCTCTTTTCCTTCTCCCCTCTTGCTTCCTGCACATGTCCCTATACTATGTTCAAAGAATTATTTGAGGCCCCTTTTGAAGAACCAGTTCCCATTCTTGACTTTCATTTCAGCAATATCCTGTACTGGTAAACTCTCTATAATGGGTAGATTGACTAGAGTGCTCTCTGTCTAAACTTTCATCTTACAGTATTGTTCACAGGAGTCCAGTCAAGGAACTCTCACCCCCTTTATCCCATTCACTGCCCACCTCCTGCTCTGGGGCTTCCATAGGATCAGGTGCTAATTTCAAGAACATAGTCTTTAATGCGGTCCTGATTTCAGTTCCCTCTTTCAAGCTAATGGAAGCCTTAAGAGTCTCCATTTAACTCAAAATCAGTACAGGTGTCTTCTGGCTTGGCTAAGGTGAAGTGCTGTGCCTAGTCAAAGGAAATCCATATGTCTCTCAGACCATAGCTACATTTCTTTAATAGAGAACCAAAAATTTCTGCTGGATGATAAGGAAATTAGAGGGATGAAGAACAAAGTGGACATATGCCCATAGTCTTCTCTAGAGAAGGTTCACTTTTATTTTTTTACCAAATTTATTTATTTTCAGTTTTCAACATTCACTTCCACAAAATTTTGAATTTCAAATTTTCTTCCTATCTCCCTCCTCCCCACCCCCCAGGACAGCATGTATTCTGATTACCATTTTCCTCCCATATGACCTCCCTTCTATCACCGCCTCCATCCCCTTCCCTTCTATCTTCCTGTAGGGCAAGATAGATTTCTATACCCCATTGCCTATGTATCTTATTTCCTAGTGGCATGTAAAAAACAATTTTTAACATTCATTTTTAAAGTTTTGAGTTCTGCATTCTCTCCCTTCCCCCTCCCTACCCACCTTCATTGAGAAGACAAGCAATTCAATATAGATTATGCATGTGTAGTCATGCAAAACACTTCCATAACAGTCATGTTGTGAAAGACTATATTTCCCACTATCCTGTCCCACCCTCCATTTATTTAATTCTCTCCTTTGACCTGTCCCTCTGCAAAAGTGTTTGCTCTGAATTTCCCCTTCCCCCAATCTGCTATTCCTTCTATCATCCCCCCTCTTTAACCCCCTTCCCCACTGCTTTCTGTAGGGTAAGATAATGTTCCATACCCAATTGAGTGTGTATGTTATTCCCTCCTGAAGCCAAATCTGATGAAAGTAAGGCTCACATCCCCTCTCACCTTCACCCTCTTCCCCCCATTTTAAAAGCTCTTTCTTGCCTCTTTTATATGAGATTATTTACTACATTCTACCTCTCCCTTTCTCTTTCTCCTAGTACATTCTTTTCAATACTTAATTCTATTTTTTTAGATATCATCCCTTCATATTCAGCTCTACCCTCTGCCCTCTGTCTATATATATGTATATAAATATATATACACATACATATACATATATACACACATATATGTATATATACACATACATATATGTATATGTTTGTGTGTGTGTATGTATATACACATTCCCTCCAACTACCCTACTGAGAAAGGTCTCATGAGTTACAAATATCATCTTTTTCATGTAGGATAAAGAGTTCAACTTTAATAAGTCCCTTATAATTTCCCTTTCCTGTTTATCTTTTCACACTTCCCTTGATTCTTATATTTGAAAGTCAAATTTTCTATTCATCTCTGGTCTTTTCAACAAAAATACTTAGAAGTCCTCTATTTCATTGAAATTCCTTTTTTCCCCTGAATTATTATACTCAGTTTTGCTGGGTAGGTGATTCTTGGTTTTACTCCTACCTTCTTTGACCTCCAGAATATCATATTCTGAGCCCTCTGATCCCTTAGCGTAGAAGCTGCTAAATCTTGTGTTATCCTGATTGTGTTTCCACAATACTTGAACTGTTTCTTTATGGCTGCTTGCAATATTTTCTCCTTGATCTGGTAACTCTCAAATTTGACTACAATGTTCCTAGGAGTTTTTCTTTTGGGATCTCTTTCGGTATGTACTTGGTGGATTCTTTCCATTTCTATTTTACCCTCTGGTTCTAGAATATCTGGGCAGTTTTCCTTGATAATTTCTTGAAACATAGTGTCTAGGTTCTTTTTTTTGATCATGGCTTTCAGGTAGTCCAGTAATTTTAAAAATGATCTCTCCTGGATCCATTTTCCAGGTCAGTTGTTTTTCCATTGAGACACTTCATGTTGTCTTCTGTTTTTTCATTCTTTTGCCTCTATAATTTCTTGATTTCTCATAAAGTCATTAACTTCCATTTGCTCCATTCTAATTTTTAAAGAATTACTTACTTCAGTGAGCTTTTGGACTCTTTTTTCATTTGGCCCATTCTGCTTTTTAAAGCATTCTTCTCCTCATTGGCTTTTTGAACTTCTTTTGCCATTTGGGTTAGTCCAATTTTAAAATTGTTATTTTCTTCAGCATTTTTGAGTCTCTTTTAGTAGCTGTTGACTTGTTTTTCATAATTTTCTTGCATCACTCTCATTTCTTTTCCCACTTTTTCTCTACTTCTCTTACTTGATTTTCAAAATCTTTTTTCAGCCTTTTTGAGTCCATGGCCTGCGACTAATTCTTGGAGGGTTTGGTTGCAGAAGCTTTGGCTTTGTTGTCTTCTTCTGTTTGTATGTTTTGTTCTTCATCATCACCAATGATATAAGAAAATACCTTTTCACTGATAAAGTAAGAACCTATAGTATGTTTCTTTTTCCCCTGTTTGCTCATTTTCCTAGCCAATTATTTGACTTTTGAGCCCTTTGTTAGGTTGAGGGCTCCAGAAGCAGCTGATGATTCAGCAGTGGCTGCTACTGCCCTGGTTCTAGGGCCAGGGCTAGACCAAGCTCCCCTCTCAGCCAGGTGAGAAACCCTTCCCACTTATGTTTGAAGCTGACTTTAGCATTTATGGGTTGAGAAGTCTGGAAACCACAGCAGCTGCCAGCAATTCAGTCCCCTAAGGCCTCCAGTTCCATTTGCAATGGTCTGGCCCACACCAAACTGCACTCTCCTCCCAGCCTGGGTGTGATGGACCCTTCCTGTCAATTTTCCAGATTGTCTTGGGCTGGAAATTTGATTCAGTCTGTCATTTTGTGGCTTCTGCTGCTCTAGAGTTTGTTTAGAGTCATTTTACAGGTTTTTTGAGGGATTTGGGGGTCCCTGCTTCTATTCTGCCATCTTGGCTCTGCCTTCTACTCCCCTTTAAATTTTTAAAGTAATATCTCTTTTCTTTGGAGAGGTGGGTAACTATTGGTGCAGAATGTTGAATATTCTGTCAGACAAAAATGCTGTGTTGGGTAGTTTTACTTGACTTTTTCTTTGTCACAAGAGAATGTTCATTGGAGTGGAAGGTGGGGCATGCTATATCTGGATATGACTGTGATATAAAAGCAAAAGCCATCAATAACATTTTAATTTTTAAAAATAAATGGAATGCATCCAGTTTGTGACAATGGCAATAGTAAAAAAAAAGCTTTCCTTCAGTAGAGGAAAAGTTAGTGAGGCTCTTATCTTAGATGCACCAAGGTGAAGGGTAAAGAAAAAATTGAGATATATTTTATATATTTACATCTAAAATATATATATATATATAAATACAAAATAGGCCATGTCATGGAGAGGAGCAGGGTGATATACATTTATATTCTTCCTTAGCACAAAATCAGATAGTTTCGATGCTGACTTAGAATCCTTGCATAGGAAGAGGTTCTGATTCCTGTTCCTCCACAAACTGCATTATACACTGACATGATTCATCCCACAAACATTCATTGAACATTGATTGGGTACAAAGGCTCTGTCCTAGGTGCTGAACAGGGAAAGATGGATGGAGAAAAGAGCACCAAGTTGCTTGTTCTCTCCAATTCTCCAATAGCCTCTACCTTCTAATAAGGAAGGAAGGAAGGAAGGAAGGAAGGAAGGAAGGAAGGAAGGAAGGAAGGAAGGAAGGAAGGAAGGAAGGAAGGAAGGAAGGAAGGAAGGAAGGAAGGAAGGAAGATAGATGCAAATTAGGTAGAATGATACAATGGTTAGAATACTCTTTGGAAGTCAAGAACACCTGAGCTCAAATCTTGTCTCTGACACTTACTGGCTGTGTGATCATAGGCAAAGCAGTTAACCTTTTTAGGCCTCAAGCAACATCTGAGGACTTATTAGTCACAGAACAATTGTTGATCTGCTGACTCATAGAGGGAATTTCCATATTGGTAGCTCCTCACTGCCACATTAGGGAGATCACAGATCATCAGATTCTTTGTGTATTTGTGTGATTGGACACTATTATTTGTTCCTTCCAGAGGAACAAATACTCCTTGAAAATATCCTCTGCTACAAAGGACATTCCTTCCCACCATCACCACCACCCTATCCCTACTAGATTCCTCCCTGCTAACTCACTATTTCCTTCTCCCCAGAAGGCAAAGAATAAAATTTGCATCAGACATATTTCTCAAAGATTATCTGCCAAATCTATCAATTATATCTACAGGGCTAGCAAGACATCAATTATGTTATCATTCCCTAAAAGTTAGCATAGTCTGGCACATAGTAGATGCTTAATAAATGTTTATTTAATAAGTGGAAGTTGAATGAATTTCAGTTCCTCAGGCAAAACTTTGCAAAAAAGCTCCTTTCTCTTTTTTTTGGACCATGATTCTGAGAAACCCTGCCTCCTCGCCCTGCCCCAGCCTTTACAAATAGTACAACAGGGATTGCTTGGACAATAGGTATACCAATGGCAAATAGGGTATGAAGAAAAAACAAACAAACTTCCTACAGTATGTCACAGTAAATTCTAAACCCAGATTCTGGTGTATGGTCAACTGATTAATTTTCTTTCTGGTTCCCTGGGGAAGATGGGAAAACAATATTTTCTATGGCCAATCCAATAAGGATTTATTAAGTGCCAACTGTGTACCAGGTATTGGGGACACAAAGTCGAAAATGTGAAACTTGCCTGACCTAAAATGGCTTTTATGTTCTTAAATACTTTCCAGGATGTCACACTCCTGAGGTCCCCCCTCAGTTACATAGAGGACCAGAAAGAGAAAGTGAGCATCCTTTTCCTTTGAAGTTATGAGTAAATAGTGTTTTTACTAGATAGATCTCTGTTGAGAAATATTTGTGATATTTAGGGGTGACCTCAAAACTTCTTTTTAAAAAAGACAAAGTCATCAAAAGGAGCCACTTTATTTTGGGGTGGGTAGGAGAAGAAAGGGAATGTGCATCTCTTTGCACATGCAGTAGGAAAATGAGCACCAGAACCTTTTAAACATTAGAGGATTAGGACCATTTTCACTAGTGAATAAATAAACATGGTCAAGTTGCTGGATTCCAGGATGGTCCCAGCCACTGAGTTCTGATGAAAAACCCTTGAGGCTAAAGTTTCAGAGTCATGGAAGGGTTGAGAACAATATCAGTTATATTTATCCCTCCATCTTTCTATTCAGGAGGTAATGGGTGCTTGCCCTACTGCTTTGGAGGGCTTGAGGCTTGTTCCTTCAAGAAAATATCTCCTTCCAAGACTGTCAGTAATTCTTTCCAACCCAAGAGAGGAAGAAAGACGAAGTGAAACCCTGGGGGAGACCCTCAATATGAGCCAATCCCCAGTGTTCCATAATAAGCACTTGGTGCTGGGTATTTGTCTCTGCAGTTTGCATTTATGTCAACAAACAAGTCAACTTGGGACCATACCTGGAGAGGAAGAAGGTACAGCAGCTCCCGGAGCACTTTGGGCCTGAGAGGCCCTCAGCAGTCTTGCAGCAGGCGGTTCAGGCATGCATTGATTGTGCACACCAACAAAAGACAGTCTTCTCCCTGGTCAAGCAGGGATATGGTGGTGAGATGGTGTCTGGTAAGGCTCTGGAGAATGATTGAGTGTGGGGAGGCTACCAAGTGGGGGACTTCTCAAGCAAGTTCAATTGGGAAATAAATGTCAGAGCTTACTGGCTGATGGTTTAAGACCAGAGCCTGTCCAAAGCTTCTGAAATTCCAAGTGATTCTTGCCTCCATCAAAATAGGAGGAGGGCCCCGTAGTTTGAAGACAACTGGTTGCTTAAGGTCAACTCTCAGCTATAAGGAGATTGTCTGAACCCTGAAATGAGACTAAGAAAGTCCATATTCCAATCCCAGCTCTGGTCACTGTTTCATTTAAATTCTCTGAGCCTCAATTTTCTCATCTGTAAAATGAGAGGATTAGACAAATAATAATTGCTAGTATTTACATAGTTTAAAATTTGGAAAGTATTATACAGGCATTGCCTGATTTGCTTTCTATAATCTCTGAGGTCCCTTCCACATCTAAAATTGTATGAGCCTCTCTCCTTCTTGGATTACTTCCCACCACCTAAGTCTGCTCTCTACCACCCATCTCTCATCTTGTCCATCTGTTTCTTCCTAGCTGACCAATAGAAGGGCAAAAGAGAAAGAGCCTCTTGATCCAGTGGGAATGTACATTTCTCTTAAAGAATTTTTGTCTTTGATTAGTGTTTCAAGCCAAATATATTGCATTATATTAAGTATTAGATTATCTGAGGTTTTTTTGCGTACCTCTTGTGATATTCTTGCCACACAAACTCATCCCCAACTTCCTCTACCCCTATGCCATTAATACAGCTGACCTTGAACTGAGTGTACTTAGTGGAAATATTTTTTTCCCTAGTGTCTCTACATCTTCTTTCTGTTCACAGGCTTAGAATGAAAGCTTATGAAAGAGACTCAGATGGAAACTTCCTCCATTACCTCAATCCCCAAAGGTTACGCTGTGTTCTTAATTTTTCTATTATATTCATTAATGTCTTTCTTCTTAAGTGCTTGCACATCTCTGGAGGTAAATAAACTTGCAGGCCCAATCCCTCTGATGTGTACTAGCACCTGAGTTGGGGTATGGAACATAGGAGGTGCAAAAAAAATATTTGGTGAGTTGAATTGATCATAGAGTCATAGCCATAGAATAGGACGGAACATCAGAGACCATCTAGTCCAAAATCCTCATTTTATAGATGGGGAGACAAGGTCCTAGGAAACTTAATGACTTTGCTCAATGTTACACAGGTATTCAGCATCTGCAGTGGGATTTGAATGCAGTTCCTTGGACTCTAGTGCCAGTTCTCTATTGAATTGAAGTGAATTGCATCATATTGAATTTGGATATGCAACGGCATCACAGCCATCAATTAGATAAATTTACAGGTCTTTCCCTTCTTTATGGCTTATCGATGGATGGTCAATTCAGACTCTGGCATGGTCCACATTCATGATTCCAATCTGTAAACATTCTGTTGACATTATTTTATTTATTTATGTTGATTTATTAATTTTTTTGTTTTTCTGCTTAATAGTATTTTATTTTTTCCAGTTACATGTAAGGGTAGTTTTCAACATTCACTTTTATAAAATTTTGAGTTCAAAATTTTGTTCTCCCTTCCTCCCTTACTTCCCCACTCCCCAAGACAGCAAGAAATCTGCTATAGATTATACATATACAATTCTATTTCTACACTAGTCATGCTGTGAAAGAAGAATCAGAACAAAAGGGAAAAACCACAAGAAAGAAAAAAAGAAAAAATAAGTGAAAATAGAATACTCCAATCTGCATTCAGTCTCCATAGCTTTTTCTAGTATTTTCCTTCCTGAGTCTTTTTAAATTCTCTAAGATCATTGTATTGCTAAGAACTAAGTCTATCATAGTTGATCATCACACAATGTTGCTGTTACTATGTACAATGATCTCCTGGTTCTGCTCATTTCACTCAGCATCAGTTCATGCAACTCTTGCCAGGTTTTTTTGAAATGTGGATATTATTTTAAAAGACATAATTAGGAAGGGCATGATCAGAGATTAGAGGAAGAGGAAAATGGAAATTTAGAACAGAGAACATCTGCTTTCATTCATTGCATAAGTGTCTTCTGCAAGAGTGAGCCATTAGTAGGTACTGAACACAGGTCCTTACCCAATGTCTTGAGTAACTTACCTCCGAGGCACAGTAGCCTCTATGTTTTCTTTGCTAAATGGCAGTATCCCTGGACATAGACACACAGTAGAGTTTGTAGAATCATAGATTCAGAACTGAAAGGAACCTCAGAAATGAAATAGTCCAACCTTCTCATTTTATAGGCGAGAAACTGAGACCCATGGAGTTCAGTGATTTGCCCAAGGTCATATAAGCATCATCAGAGATGTTATTTGAAAATAGATCCTCAGATTTTAGAGTCAATATTTTTTCTCCTGTACCGTGTTCAAACCCTTAAATAAAGCCAATGCAGACTCAACTTCAGCTGAACACTGTGCCGAGGGACTGGAGAACCAACGTTACTGATCCAGTTTTCTTCCTTTGCTATCCACACTCCTTTTGTGACCTGAGGTTGCTCAAATTCACGGGAAGCATCTTTAGTGTCTGGCCCAAAGAGGGCATTTGCCAAACTTCACTTCCATGAGGGAAATACGTTTCTAATGAGCATTTTGGTCTTGGAATTTCGTAGCATTTTAAATCATATACTACCACTGTATGTTAGAGTGAGATGGCAAGTGTTTAATCATGTTTAGACATGAGACATAAGACAAAATGACTTACTTGGAGCTTACTTACTAAGCAGGAGGTCCAAGAACTCAGAACTTTCAGGAATCTGGGAGCCAGAGGCATAGTTTTAATGGTCTCCCTAATTCCATGACTTTTTCTGAGAGGTGAAATGAGCTTCCTGCCCTCTCCTTTTGCCCCTCCATGAATTTCCTGGTTCATATTCCAATCTGCTTAATTAAATGAGCTACTGGGCAGATTGGAAGTATCACAATTGCTGACTCCTGAGAAAAAGCGTAAAACACTGAGACCACATCCCTTGAGGCAGGAGCTAACCTCTCACATTCTCTCCTTTTCTCAGTGTTCATACTAATGAGAATAATAGGGTTTCGCGAGTAGATTGGATGATTGCTCCTTCAAAAGGGTCATATAGGATCATGCATTTAGAGTGAAAGGGCCCAGAGAGATCATTTAGTGGAACCCTCTCATTTTACAGATGAGAAAATAGAGGTAGGTACAGTGTGATTTGCCCAAAGTTACAAGGTGGTGGTGGTGGTAGCAGTAATGGTAGTGGGAGGAAGAGGAGGAGGAGGAGGAGGAGGAGGAGGAGGAGGAGGAGGAGGAGGAGGAGGAGGAGGAAGAGGAGGAGGAGTAGCAGTTGTTGTTTTTGTAGTTGTAGTAGTAGTGGTAGTAATTAGCATTTATGTAACATTTTCAGGCTTGCAATGTGCCTTACATATGCTATCTCATTGCACCCTTACAACAACTGGTAGGTGATATTATTATCCCCATTTTATAGATGAGGAAAATGAGGCCAATGGAGGGTAAGTGATTTGCCCAGGGTCACACAGCTAGTAAATGTTGGGGACAGGATTCATATTTAAGTATTCCTTTTTTCAAGTGTGACATTTATAAAGTTCGAGAGACATAACTTCTTCTAATCATTTTACTAATAAGGCTAGCATGTTTATTGATAAAAAGATGGCCATTTGACCATCTCTCTTGGACCAAAGATCCTTCATGGTGGTGGGCTCACAGTTTATATGCCCTTTGAAGAATAGGTCTTCCTGAAGAAGGTAATCAACTCTGGTTAAAAATTAGTGAGAATGAATATTACAATGAGAGGTTAGGCTATATTACAATGAGGATGTTGGAGTATATAACTTGTATCACCTAAATCTTGATCAGAGAGACTTATCAATTTTCATGTCACCTGTCCAACAAAAGAGAGAATCAACATCTTTCCCAGACCTGTTTGAATAAGCACAATGAGCAGGAATCCATCCATTAGTCTAAATTTAGAATTTCTTTTCCTGTCTGATTAGATCTTGGCCTGAGTAAGTTTCTGAGAAAGATTTCCCACACTGATTGATTTCTGGATAAGGAAGTAGAAAAAGGGTAAAATCTTGGTTCTGATTCAATAACATAACTAGTTATTAATACAAGAGAGGAATAATAATTTCTCTCACAAGTCCATTAATTTATCTACAATGTCACCTAGCTGTACTAAGTAGCAGAGTAGCAGATTTGTACCCCAAGACCTTTGACTCAAAATCCCACACTCTTTCCAGCATACCATACTGCTTCTCCCAAGGTTGCTATAGTAGTAGCTTACTACTCAGACCTTCAAGGTTCAGGGTCACCCTCAAGTTCTTATAGTGTAGTGGACCATACTTGAAGTTCTAAAATTGAATGGGGTCTCTCTGACTCACTTCTGGCCTTGTTTCTCATTCCTGAAGTACCTCAGTGCACCAAGCAGACAACTTCAGACTCCCTTCCCCGGCTTTCTATGGTGTGGGTTGGGGGGGTGGGGGGGTGCGGGGCAGAATTCTCAGCAGGCACAAAAAAGACTTCAAAATGGAAAAGTTTCTACAGTGGACTGACTTCTGCGACTGTTGTTGACTGATCTAAGATCACACAAGTGACAAGCAATGGAACAGGGATTTGAATCAAGGGCTCCTTACTCCAAATTCAGTCCTCTTTCCACTAAACTACACTGCCTCCATGGAAGAGAGCAGATGAGGATGTCTTCTGACCCCAGCTGCAAATCATAGATCATAGACTTAGAACTGGAAAGAACCTTAAAAGCTATCAAGGCTGGTAAGTTGTGACACAACTTGGCTAGGAAGTATAAAATGCAAGCAATCCTATTCCCTGTCAGCTATCAGGGAGAGAGATGGCTCATTTTTCTCAGAGAGATTAAGGGACTTGTCCAAGGTCATCCAAGTAATAAATGGTATAAAGGTGGAGTTGAGGTTCAAAGCTAGGTACTCTGACTCCAAGTTCTTTGGCCTTTCCATTGCCCTGAGTCATGAAAAGATGGTTAGACTGACAAAGACAAAGAGAATGAGTGGATGAATAAGTAAGCACTTAAATGCTTATGATGGTGCCCACCACTGTGCCAAACACTGGGAATATAGGAATAAGCAAGCAAGACAGTCTTTGCCAAAAGGAGCTTACAACAAATAAAAATGAGCTAGAAAAAGGAGAGAATATTTGCACAGATTTGGTGGCGTGGGTGGAATCCTAGTTCCCAGGAAGGTAAGTAGAAAGTTCACCTATCAAAGCTGAAAGAACAGAGGAGAAGAGAAGAATCATTGTAGGGTTTTGTGGGGTGGAGAGGGAGATGTGGCCAGAGTGTTGGCAACATGGTGAGGAGGCACCCAGGAAGTGGTGTGGAAGCTTTGTTCTAGACAAGATAAGGAGAAAGCTATTTTATTTTGCTTAATTTTAATTTAATTAATTAAATTAAATAATTTCATTTTATTTTGACTTTTGTTTTAATCAAATTTAATTTTTATTTCATTTCTTTTTTAATTGACTAAATTTCATTTCATTTTTATTTTTTTTTACTTTATTTAAATTAAATTTAAATTAAGTTAAATTATATTTCAACTCTATTTTATTTGCTTTTAAATTTTATTTTATTTCATTTTTATTTGATTTGATTCCTTCGCCCCTAGGCGGCTTGGCCCAAACTCTCCTTCCACGCACACAGGTCTGAATCGCTGTCTCCTGTGGTTTTACAGTCTCAGCTTCTTTTGATGGGAAACAGCATCTCGTGAGCCTGCCGGTGGTGAGCAGCCTTGGCTGCATCTTAAGCTTCCTGAGGAAGCTGTGTCAGAGCTTGTTGTGTGACAACCTCTTCAGCAGCCAGCCTCTCCCTCAGTACCCCAGGGCCTCTGAGGACGGTCCAGATTATGAGGACATGAGGATGGAGTCAGGTACGCCTTGGCCCAGCCTAGCTCGCCTCATTATCTGAGGCTGGGGATGGTGACATGGGCCTTCTGGGGCCTTTCTATTGCTTTTTCTTGCTGTAGTCAAGCCGCTAATGTGCTAATACCACCCAGCTCCTGGTAATTCTCTCATTGTGGTCTCATGGGATGTCTCTTTCTAGGGTATTCATTTCAGCACTTAGTGGTTTTCCTGGATTAAGAAGTACTTGGAAGACTGACATTATAATTTTAAGTTTTTACAATACTAAAATATAAACTCTGAAGGCCCCTCAAATATGACTAAGATTCTTTTTCTTTACTTTTAGTCCAGAATTTTCATTTCATTGTAGAGCACTCCTAGTGAGGTGATTCCCTCTACAATTTCAGACCATTAAAGGTTCTGTCACTTCAAGTCTCAAAGATGTCTTTGAGGATACTGAATTTAGAGAGTTGTCTAGGGTGGTACCATCAGTGAGTCTCAGAGGTAGAATGTGAAACCATGGCCTCTTAACTCAGAGGCCAGACCTCTATCCTCTACATTATCCTGCCTCTCAATACTTTTTACATTTGCCGTATGAAGAACTCTCACAGTCCTGAGTAAGCTGGGTCAGATAATGATTTAATCTAGCAAATACATACGCATTAAAAGAATCCATTACATGAATCAGATCCTATCTCCTATGTATTCAGTAAAGAAAGATATTTTTCTCCTATCAGGTGGCACAGTGGATAGACCACTGGGTCTGGGGTCAGGATGATTTGAATTCAAATCCAGCCTCAGGCACTTACTAGCTGTGTGACCCTGGGCAAGTCACTTAACCTCTGCCTAACTCAAGGTTTTTCAGCTGTAAAATGGAGACAATAATAGTACTCACCTCTCAGGGTTATTATGAGGATTAAATAAAATAATATTTGTAAGGTCCTTAGCAGAGTGTCTGGAATATAGAAAACACTTAATAAATGCTTATTTCCTTCTTTTGCTCACCAAAATACTTAAAAGTATTGCCTCTTTCCACCTCTCCTCTTCTTCATGGGCATTTTTAAACAGGCCTGGTGGACTTCCTTGTGTTAGAGAGAAGAGAGAGAGTTCCAGGACAGTAGTGCTGAATGAACAGACTCTACAGAAGCCACTTGTCATAATGGGTGTCTTTTTGAGAGTAAAATTGCATTGACTGAAAATATTTGCTTCCCACAGGAAGACCTCTCTCTCTCTCTCATCTCTCTCTCTCTCTCTCTCTCTCTCTCTCTCTCTCTCTCTCTCTCTCTCTCTCTCTCTTTCTCATCTCTCATCTCTCATCTCTCTCTTTCTCTCTAGGGTTACTGAACTGATAAGGAGGAAAATGCCATGGAGGTAGTATGACTGGATTTTAGTCAAGCACTTGGCAATATGACATAGGAGAGTGGAAACTAGAGATGGTCTTAGAGGACTTGAGTTCAAATTCCAAATCTGCTACCCGTGTGACCTTGGGAAAATCATTTCCCTTCTTTGGGCCTCAGTTTTTTGTTTGTAAAATGAGGAGGGTTGCAGCCAGTCAACCAAGACAATAAAAGATGGAAACAGTCGATGTTAGACGGGCAGAGTCATTAATTGGGCAATCGTTAGGGAAAACAATTTGAAGTCATGCTAGAAAAGTAACTGAAGAGTTTATACCCTTTGACCCAGCATTTCCACTGTTGAGCCTATATCCCAAAAGGTCAAAGACAGAAGGAAAGAAAATATATATATTATATGTATATGTATGTATAAATATATACGTATATGTATACATAGTGTGTATAAATATATATGTATAAATATACATTTATGTTTCTGTTATATATTTATACACATATATAAATACATACTTGTATATGTGTATGTACAGAATATATATTGATTTATACACATATGTATATATATATGTATATATATACAGACACACATAAAGGAAATATATATATGCCTTATATATTTATATATATATGTATTATGGAGCATATGTTGGGTTTATACATACATATGTTTATATAAAGAAATATATATATATTAAGGAAACATTCACATATAAAGGAACTATATATATGTATGTGTGTGTGTGTGTGTATGTATACATACAGATACTTATGCAAGTTCACAAGCCTCACTTTCCCTCACTCAAAACAAAGTCAAGTGCAAGTCATGTCATCATTTCTCTGATACCACGGTCGTCTTTGAAAACGCAGGATGAACACAGACCTACGAGTAGACCGAGCTGCCTGAATGGGACCCAGCTAACTGGGTAATTCAGCTCATCTGCTCCCTTCTTTCCCCACCCACCCACACACTTCTTTCTCCTCTCCAAAGGAAGGTTAATTTGGATGGCCAGAGGACACCTGGTTAACTTGGGGTTTACAGGCCAGATTTCTTTCTTTCTTTCTTCCTCTCTTTTTTTCTCTCTTTCTCTCTCTCTCATTCTTCCTTCCTTCCTTCCTTCCTTCCTTCCTTCCTTCCTTCCTTCCTTCCTTCCTTCCTCCTTTCCTTCCTTTCTTTCTTTCTTTTTCTTTCTTGTCTTTCCCAAAACCTTAAACCCAGTGCACTCTGAAGCCCATACATTGCACAAATTGTTGTCCCTGGCCAAACTCCACTTCATGTCTCCTTTCCAGGACCCTCCTGGCTTCAGATTATCAATAGTAACTGTTGCTCTTTCCCTCCCAGCTTGATTTACTTGTTTTTTCCTTTTGCTCATTAAAAAGGGCCATGCCCTGATTATTTCTTAAAGTGGTCTATTCATTGAATAGGTGTTACCTCAATCTGAGTACATGAATAGGCCAAGGTCTCCCATTGCATCCTGGGCCTTCTCCAGTCATCCTGATGAATATCTGGTCACTAGATCCAGGAGGGGAAAGTGAGGCTGGTGATGTGCACAGCCCTCCCCCACTCAAAACAAAGTCAAATGCAAGTCATGTCATCCTTTCTCTGATGTCATGGTTATCTTCGAAAACAAAGGACAAACACAGACAGACAGACACATATATGCATGTGTGGAGTATATGCTGAGTTTATACATATATGGATATATATTTACTATTTACATAGTCATACTGTTTTATGGTAACAAAAAAAAGAAACACCCTACTCCCACACACACACCTGGAAACAAAGTAGTTGTCTATTGATTGAGGAATGACTGAATCCATTAGGATATATGAATGGAATGGAATATTATTGTGTCCTAATAGTGACTAATACGAGAAATTCAGAGAAAGTTGGGAAGACTTACTTGAACTGTAGCAGGACAAAATAAGTAAAACCAAGAGAATAAAAACATAGTACTCATAATAGTATAAAGGAAAATAATACAAACAGATATCAGAATTGAGATCAGTGATTAATCTTGACTCTAGAGGACCCATGATGAAACATGCCTCCTTCCTCTTGGCTGAGAAGTGGTGGGCTTTGGGTATGCCATGGTCAATGTGTCTGTGTTGCTTAACTGTACTTGCAATGAGGAAGGATTCTTTTCCTGTTGCATGTGTGTGAAAGAGTAATGGTAAGACATAGCAGTGTAATAAAAAGAAACACTAAAACAGTTTAATAAAATAAAATACAATCCTGAGTCTGATCCATCTTATACTTCTCACAAGTAGTGATTTTGCAAAATGCTTTACATATGCAATCTCATTGAACCCTGACAATAATCCTGGAAAGTAGGTGCTATTATGATCCCTATTTATAGATGAGAAAACTGAGGCTTATAGAAGTTAAGTGATTTGCCCAAAGTCATACAGATAGTCAATATCCTTTTGGATGACATGATGGGTGTATGAGGTGCTAAGGGAGGACTAGCACCTCTGGTGTGAGGACTTGCCAGCCCTTTTCAGGGCTGCTCATCCACCTTTGGTGTCCACCTTTACCCAACTCTCACCTGTGGCTCCAAGAAGCAGTATCATGTGCAGTGGCCACACCCTGGTAAAACTATCTTGGCAGATGGGATGAACCAGGTGGAGGGTAACTGACAGACTTCAAACCTGTCACTGAGTTGGAAGGGGGTGGCTACTTTTAGTAAGTGAAGACTTCCCTTGGTGGAATGGGCAGATGAGAATGATTTGTTCCAATGGCCGTGAAGGTGGCTGAAGCAGGTATTGTGGCATGCTTAGAGCCTGGTCAGACATTAAAGAGGTCTAGCTGATCCACTGTATCCCAGGCTATTGCCAATCTTCTGACTTTTGTCTTGTCACTGAACTTTGATGACTCTGGAAGAGCGAATGAGGCTGATGACTTTGTGCAACTCTGCCTCACTTAAATGCAATTCACCCACTTGTCGAGACATCACCTCTTGGTCATTGGTCCTCTTCTAAATGAAAGACAATGAACAGAGGTTGAGTTGAAGAGATGTCGGCTCAGTATTACAAAGTTAGGAGTATTTAGAAGACTGAACTCAGAACTGAAAGAACTGAGTTGTCACCCTGGCTCTGCCACTAAGAAGCTATGTGTTCTCTAGTTAATTGTTTAACCTTTCAGCTCCCTCAACTATGAAATGAAAGAGTTGGATGATAAGTTCTCTAAGGTGCCAACCAGCTCAAATTGTCTAGGAATCAAATTTCTCTTGAAAACCTTATTTGGCTCAGAAACACTCTCCTAAAACTAATTTGCTCTCCAGTGAGTTTCTCAGTAAGAATGGTACAGTGGTTTCAATTCACTTCCCAACACAATCTCTCAGACCATTAGGCACAGCACAGAGAGTGGGTCAGTTAGCCAGCCCATTAACAAGGATCAGCTCCCTCTCTTTTTCTCTCCCCTCTCTCTTCCCATCCTGAAAACCGTAGCTAAGGATCCAAGTTTTTCCCTTGAATAGCTCCTGGGATGGCAGGACAGCCTTTTCCCTTGGTTGCAGATCATAACATTTCTTAAAACAGTCTGCAGTGCTGTTCAAAGAAGCATGATGACACTGGTCCTTATCAGATTTGGCAGGTTAGGTTATAGAACCAGGATAAAAGGAAAAGTGGGAGGAGTGTTCAGTACCCATTCATCCCTTTTGTTACTCTTCAGGAGGACTTTTTGTTCATATTTCAAGTAGTGCCTCAAATTAAATGAAATGCTAGGTGGTAGGTTGAAAAGGGTATTTACTCCCTCTAGAGTTGGAGGACCTGGATTCAAATCCCTGATATGATTTCAAAAATATCTCTTGGCCTTCTCGGTCCTCAGTTTCCTCATCTGTAAAATGGAGTCACACTAGCAAGTCTAGCTTATAGATCTGATATTCCTTTGCAGATACAACCATAAGGGGAAAATCATGGATTCATAAAGCACTAGTTAAAAGGGACCTTAGAGATGAATCCTTTCACCTCATGGAGGAGTAAACTGAGACAAAGTTTGCTCCAGAACATTAGACATGTTGCAGTTCTGAAAAGCTAAAAATGCCCTTAGATAATGTTCCTGCCCCAGTGCATTTTTGTCGTTCAGGTGTTTTCAGTCATGTCCAACTCTTCGTGACCCCATTTGGGGTTTTTATTTTGGCAAAGATACTGGAATGGTTTGCCATTAAGTGCAATTCAATCACCTTGTGATTCTACCTTCTGTACCATAGACTCTAACACAGGGCAATGATGACATTTCATGTTTTCTATATGGCTAAGGTTGGGAAATCAAATGCCTGTTCTTCTTTTTTTTAAATTGCCTACCCTTTGACTCTAGTATACAGAAAAAGCATTGACTCTGGAGTCTGAGAACCTGGATTCAAATCCTGTCTTTAGTACTGACCACTTGTGGGACTTAGGAGAAGCCACATAACTTCCACCTTAGTTTCTGGATCAGTAAAATTAAGAGACTGGGCTAGATGACTTCTGAGATCTCTTCTGGCCCTTGATCTATGATCCCAAGTCACTCAACTTCCTAGGCTCCAGTTTTCTCATCTGTTAAATGAGTATATTGCATTATGTGGCCTCTGAACTCTCTTCTAGAACCAAATCTATGATTCCATGATCTAGTGAAGAAGAAACTCAATTTCTCCCTCTCTCGGTGGAAGAGCATCACCGTACTGATGATGGGGTCCCTCTTTCCAAAGCCAATGCCTTTTTGGGGTGTCTCCATACACCTATTTCCTTTTCCTTGACCTGGAGTTGGCATATCTTGGTCCCTTTACACCCCTTGACTGAAGCAAGCAAGACATAGTACTTTGAGATGTATGTACAGTCAATCTTCAGCATTTGCTCATTTAACTTCATGATTTCAAGCATTCATATGGTTTAATTAGTAACCACATTTTCACTTTCAATTGGCAATGGCTCACTTTCCTGGCTGTGCATAGTAGAGAAAAAAATGAGAGGTGAAATGCATGAAAGTTTGTGGAGCTGTGGTATTCTACTAGGCACTTTTCTCATCTTGTTCACCCTCTCATTGTAGAGAACTTCCTGTGCTTTTGTTTCATATTTTCATTGTTTGCCCTTAAAAATCAATTTTCATGTTGCAATTATGCCTCCAAAATATAGTGCAAGTCCTTTGGGCTCTATACTCAAGTGTGCAAAGTCAGCAATGTGGCTTAGTGAGAAAATGAAAGTATCAGATAAGCTTCATGCCAGAATGCCTGCGGTCATTGTCTGCCTAATTGACTAGCTGGCTAGAAACATCCCGGCTGCCTATCCCATCATCAGTTTCAGCCTCCAGGTTAATCATCAACCACCTTTGCTATGATCTCATACTTCAGAGACCCTTAATGATCTCAAATCATGAGATGTCATTGACAGATTATTTCAAACTGGTGCATCCTTCATGATCTCCATTGCCATTCATTCACCATCTGGGAAGAACAATGTGTGAAGGTGATATCTCAATATCACCTTACCATTCTCAATGTCTTCCAATAGCAGCAACTAAAGTCCCAGCAATCTTTCCCATGGTTTTCAGAAAGTGGCCAAGGCAGAGAGATTCACAGCAGTATAATATACAGTACAACACCCTCACACTGCCATTTAACACAGTGGGAGGTAAGATTCAGGTTTGGTTTTAAGAATTTTATTTGCTGAACAGCATTTATGGTATCGTATATTCCATTGAATATTGTCTGAGATCAATGTTTATTTTAACTGAGATGTTGGCACAAAAGGTCACAGCGTTCAGGGGAATTACTGGCAAAAAAAATGTTTTGCATGTTACCAGTTTTATTTTGTGTACTACATTTTATGGATTATTTCAAGTTTACTGTGTTAGGACAAGTGCGTATTATCAGAATCAATGTTTTGTTACAAAAGAATTGTATGCAGAAAGTGTATTTTTAGCAATCTCTTGAAAAAGATTACAGTTTTTGGTGTCTCAGGAACCTAACCCCCTATTTCCTATAGGTTCAATTTATCAACATTTGCATTTTTTATTTTTGTGCCATTTTCTAGGAATGTCACCCCTAGCAAATTTGTGGATTGACCGTATATGCAATAAAAATGTTGTTCCAAATGGAATAGGTCTTAGGAACACAGTGTCCTCCTATAAAGATCTATCCCCAACCTCTTTAGCAGCTTCTGCTCCTGGACAGCTGACTCATTTGCAATATCTAATGTACTGATCCCTTCCCTCTTTCTAAGAATAGTCAAGAGAACCGCTTGTTCACTTTTTTTTCATTGTGTTACTTGTTCTTTATGGTAGGGAGGCAGAAAACTTGTCATTTTTGAAGTTTTTTATCTCCCCTTTATTGCAAGATAGTCTTTAAATCATACCCTATTGAACCTCTTGGTTTATTAATACTACTACTACTAGTAAGAAGAACTTACATGGCACTTTAAGGTTAGTAAAGCTCAATATTCTTCAGTTTACCTTATTCTTAGCTTCATCTACAGGTATTATATTTAGAATGAAGTTTATCTCCTACTTATTTTCTTTACAGAGGTCTACAAACTCTCTTGATAGATAATTACAATAATTCCCTGACTGTCTAGAGCAGTGATATCAAACTTAAATAGAAGCAGGGGTCACTGAATAGCCCTGTGGCCTACAGAAAATGACATACTAACATTATCTATGTTTTATTGTATTTTTACTTGTTTTGTGAAATATTACCCAATTACTTGTTAGGAGAGCAGTAGCTGTGCTTCTTAAACTGTGGGTTGCAACCTCATATGGGGTCATAAAATTTTTTGTAACAGTAAACGGTTTCTGAACATGTAATGACCAAAAATTAATTCAAAATCAAATGCGCTATGAGTCCAAGATCTTTCTAGCAGGGTTTGCACCAGTTGCATCAGGCAACTTCACTGCAGCCTTGGTTCTGAACACAAAGCATGTGCACTTTGCACCATGTGTGCCCTCAGGCCATGGAACACCAATGAACACTGCCAAAATATGTCAAGAGTAGATGCCTGTGTTCCAAAGAACTTCAGGTGTCTCACTTTTTAAAAAAATTTATTCCTAAAGAGTAATGAAGCACAGCCTGGCATGGTATGGGAAGAGTTGGTCTTGTGTAGAAGACTAACTGACCTCATGAGAAACTTTCACTTCTTAGCATCCCAGGAATTAAAGCTATAGATTGCAGACAAATTACCACCCTACATTGACAGAAGGAGTTTCCTTATTCTGGAATTTCCTATACCAAGGAAATCACAGGCCCAGTCCCTAACCCCTATTCTAAAGGTTAATGGAAACGACCAAGACTTAGAAAGTCCCATTTTACAGATTAATTTTCCCAACACTTATTGAGCACTGTTACTATGGAAGCCACTTTTGCCGATACTCATCATCTGTGAGCCAACTAATAGCACCCAAGGCTCTTTGGAGATCAGTCAGTCAACAAGTATTTATTAATAGTCTGCTATGTGCCAGGAATTCTACCGAGCACAAGGGGATATAGTCCCTGTCCTCAAGGATCTTACATTCTATTGGGGGAGAAAATGTACATAAATTGGTACATTAATAGGAACATATAAAATAAATATAGTATAAATTGGGGGAAGACAATGATAAAAGCTGGGGGATAAGGGTGGAGGAAGGACCACCATTCCTTGAGAAAGTGATACCTGAGTCAAGTTTGAAGAAACAAGGGATTCTAAGAGGTGGAAAAGAGATGGATATAGGGAAAAGCCCATGTCAAAGACTGGGGCCTGGAAATGGAGTGAAAAATATTGACAAGGTCAATTTGGACCAACCATAGACTTCAGGAAAGGGAGTAACATATTATAAGGTTGGAAAGGTAGGTTGAGATCAGACTGTGAAGGGTTTTAAAAGCCAAATAGAGGAGCTTCTGCATGATCCTCTATGAAAAGTGTATTCCTTTGAGACTACTGCAGTGCTTTATTCACCCCTTCTGTTGTAAGTCTCTGGTGGTTCTCCCAAGCCCTAGTACTGCCCTTCTGAGGGTTCCTGATGGTATTACCAATTGAATCAATGTCAGATTGTTCCTTTGAGTACAGAAGAAGCTCGGTAGTGTGAATTGGACACTAAAGGGTCAGAGGTCACCAGTCTCCTCAGTAGGGAAGTCATCTTGGGCACCATCAAGTTCTTCGTTCACTGTTATGAAGTATTCAGCTGGGAGACTCACAATCTGGCATGTAGCCCAGCCCATCTGCCTTGGTACTTGTTGAGTTCCAGTAGAAGACTCTCCCCCACCCCTAAAGGTTTACTGGGTCTTCTTCTTTTATCCCCAACTAGTTAGCATCCCTAGGGTTAATCTTATACTAATTGATTATTATGTCCACTCCTAAGTGAATTATATATCACCTTTACCCATAATTTGTCACTTTTGAGAAGTCACTGTTCAGAACTGGATAATACCCCAGTTAGCTACAACATCTGATAAAAGCAGAAGTCAAGGAAGAGAGATCATATCACCCATCAGGACCATTACAGGCCTGGGCAACAGTGCCTACAATGCAAAGGACCCACTATTGGTAAGTGTTGAGGAGTGAGGAAAGTGACACATCAAGAGTGAAGGCCACACAAGAAGCCAGGAGCAGAGAAGTGGTGAGGAGCTAAATCTTTTCATTCTCTATCCTTTGTTTTTATCCTCCCACTGTCCTACCTCATCACCTCTACCGGGATAGTTATATGTTCACAGAGTCATCCATCTAGAGCAGACCTATAAAACCTGTGGCCTGCCAAAGTATTTCAGGTGACCTGCTAAAGACGTAGAGGAAATTCTTTGGTGGGCCACAGGTTGTGCAGGCCTAATCTAGAGCTATAAAGATTGTTGTGTTTGTCCTTCATTCTTGAAGAGGACCATGACATCAAGATAATGACATGACTTGCCATTGACTTTGATTTGAGTGAGGGAGGGCTGTATAAGGTTACCAATCTCACTTTCTTCTCCTGAGCCATCTGGATCCAGTGGCCTGGTATTCATCAGGATGGCTGGAAATGGCCCAGGATGCAATGGGAGACCCTGGCCCTTTCAGGCTAAGGTGTTATAGCATTCTCACTATGAGTAAGATGCACCCATTCAATAAATAGGCTTCTTTAAGTAGTTGCTCAAGGGATGGCCCATTTAATAAAAAAAAAAATCTAACTGGGAGGAGAAGACCCTCAGCATTCCTGGGTAAAAGAGAAACAATTACTATTTAGTATTTAAATCCACTCTGTGCTGGGTGGATGGGGACATGTTGTCCAGTCTATGAGCTCCAGTGTGAATTGGGTTTGAGGCTTGATCTTTGAGCAAGAGATGTATCCAGTAAACCCAGAGGAAAAAAGGCAACTTTCAGGGGTGGAACAGGACCTCAGAGGTCAACAGTCTAAACTCCTCCTTTTACAGATGAGATGATCAAGACAAGGGAAGTGAAGTATGACAATGCCCAAGACCACACAGTTGGAATGAAACATTACAATGTTCATCTAGACTCTGAATCTGGCCTGCCAGACGAAATGCTAGCACTCCACACATGTGTAATGCTCTTTCAAGGGCATGCACTTGTGATATTGCACTAACTGAGCAGGGAGCAGGACAAAATAAAATCCGGGCCTCAACCAGTCAAACAGAAGAGGAAACCCCACCCAGACAGGCAAATCAAGAAGAAAACCATAAATGTTCTCTTCCTCTTCTGGATTTCCTCTCTTTGCCCACAAAGTGCTCTGCCTGAAAAGTAACTCCCACTCTCATTCTCTGACCAAGAGATTCCATTATATCCAGCCCAGAGTCTGACTGAGATCAAAGCTGACTTACTGACCTCTTCAGTGGACATTAGGGGGTCATAGATTGAAGTCAGGATTGTATCTGAGAGGTCAACTAGTCCAGCCCCTTCATTTTACAGATCAGGAACCTAAAAGAAGTAAAAAGGAATTGAGTATCAGAGGTGAAATTGGATCACAGTCCTTTGATCTAAAAGAGATCACAGAGCTTTGCACTGTATTTCAATGCCTCAGTAAGAAGGTTTATCAGCTAGGTAGCACAGTGGATAGAGTTCCAGGACTGAAACTGGGAAATCTCATCTTCATAAGTTGAAATTTGACCTCAAATACTTCCTAGTTGTGGGATCCTGGGCAAGTAAGACACTTAACCCTGTTTGCCTCAGTTTCCTCATCTGTAAAATGAACTGGAGAAGGAAATGGCAAACTACTTCATTATCCTCACCAAGAAAACCCTAAATGGGGTCACAAAGAGTTGGGGATGACCAAAAAACAACTGAACAATAACAATTCTAAAGAAGACCTCCATGTTCTCTGACCTTGTATATTTAAATTGATTAGGGGGCTAGGTGATGCAGTGGACAGAGCACCAATGCAAGAGGCAGGAGGACCTGAGTTCAAATCTCACCTCAGATACTTGACACTTACTAGCTGTGTGACCTTGGGCAAGTCACTTAACCCCAATTGTCTCATCCTGGTCATTTCCAGTCATCCTGATGAATATCTGGTCACTGGATTCAGATGACTCTGGAGGAGAAGTGAGGCTGGTGACCTGCACAGCCCTCCCTCACTCAAAGCAGTCAGGTGCAAGTCATGTCATCATTTCTCTGATGGCATGGTCTTCTTTGGCAACGAAGGATGAACACACACATTTAAACTGATTTAAGAAGTGGTGGAAAATTGTCTTCTAGTATTTGAAGAACTGTCATGTGGAAGAAGGAATAGATTTGTTTGGCTCCAGAAAACAGAATTAGAAGCAATGGGTAGAAGCTGTAAAGAAGCAAATTTAGACATTATGATAAAGAATATTCCTAACAGAGCTATTCAAAAATAGAATAAACTGGCTTGGGTGATAGTGGGTTCTCCCTCCCTAGAGACCTCCATTCAGTCTCCATAAATTTATTAATCTCCTACTACATGGCAGATGCTGGTGATATAGAATGAACAAATCCATGCCTGTAAGGAGGTATTAGGGGAAAAAAGATACACCTATATAAGTAAATGTTAGCAAGTGCTAGCCCTTGCAGCTGAGGAATCAGGCAAAGGCTGATAGGAGATGGCACTTGAGCTCAACTCTGACAGAAACTAAAGACATGGTAGATGGCATATCCTGTACAAGGAAAGAATGACAAATTTGACTGGACCATAGAGTGCATCAAGAAGAATAATGTGCATGCAACAAGCCAGGAAAAATAGCCTGATGGAAAATGACTTCCAATGCCAAATAGAAAAGGTTGTATTTTATCCTAGAGGAGGGATGGGGAACCTGCAGCCTTGAGGACATGTGTGGCCCTCTAGGTCCTCAAGGGAGGCCCATTGAAGTTTGGATTCAGTCAGAGGGCCATACTTGAGGACCTAGAGAGCCACACATGCCCTTGAGACCAAAGGTTGCCTATCCTTATAGAGATAATAGGAAACCATAGAACTTTTTTCTAAACGAAGGCTGGAGGACCACTTGTAGAGGGGGACCTTTTTTGTGTATTAATTGGACTAGATAGATGCTATGGTTCCATTCAATTTTTAAATTCTGGGATTCTTTGATCGTTCCTCATCCTGCATCCACCTTCCTCTTTCCAACTCAGTCCCTTGGATTTTGGCACTGGTTCCAAGCTGGTTTCTGGATTGGGCCCATTTAAATCCCAATTTGTACCCTGACCTGGACAAATCACTTAACTTCTCATTAGACCAGGTATCTCTTACTACTAATCTCTACCTATCTCCACCAGTAGTGGCTCAAATTAATAGTGGTAACAATAGTAATCTAATAGTGACTTACAGTTTTCAAGAGCTTATTAAACCTTCCCAAAATCTCCATGTGCTAGACTATAAAAACCTTTTTTATGCATAACTTAGCACAGTGCCTGTGTAGGCCCTTAATAAATGTTTATTGAATTAATTTACTTGAATTTCTCCCTATTTGAGTCTGAATGCAGGTTGAAACATACTTTTAAACTTTATTATCCTTTTTTTAAAGTGTGTTTTCTTTTGCAATATGACTAATATGGAAATGTTTTGCATGACTGCACATGTATAATCTTTATTAAATTGCTTGCCTTCCCAAGGAGAGAGGAAAGAATTTGAAAATCAAACTTTTTTTAAAAGAATGTTAAAATTTTTTGTTTGTACGTAATTGAGAAATAAAATAAAAATTTAATGTAAGAAAAAAAATGTATCCCCATTTGAAATCAAGGAAATGGAGACTCTTGCATGCCTGCTTCTCCTGAATGTTTTACTCAGTATTACCTACAACTGTTACTCAGTAGTCATTACTCAGGATTGACTTCCTTAAGTCATGTTCCCCACCCTCTTCACTATATACCCCCTTTTGGAGATTACTACTCTACACCAAAGTTGTTTCTTGAACAAAAATAGACCCAGAGCGCCACTGTAGTGTGAGCCATGGAATTTTTAAGTCTGAAGCTAGAATCCAAGTGCTAAAGCACTGCCTATAAAAATTCATTTAGGAGCGAACTATTGTACATCCCAATTAGATCATTATACTTAATTGCAGTATTTGCACATAGGTTTTTTTTTTTAATGAGCTGAAAGAGGGAAAAAGATTCTCTAGATAGAAGCCTGGGTTAATGCAAGAATTTAAAATAGATTCTTTTCCTTTTTAATCCCTGAGTAATTTCTTGGCTGCTTTCAAATGGAAAGTGTCAGGCTCTCTGTTTGAAGCCCTAAGGAAATATGTTCCATACACAGTGAGGAGCTTTGGAAAAAAGACAAAAGATATTTCCCTCCTACTTATGTTCACATCTCAGGGCAGCTGAAATTTATGGAGGAATTGTTCAATTCTATTGGTTGCATGTTAGAGTAACTTAATAGGAAATGTGTATTTTCAGGTAAATTAAATGTAAGATAATTAATCTATTACCTTGATGAGATTCACATGCATAGTAGTCTATATCAGAGGTTCTTAATCAGGAATCTACAGATTCTGTTTTAGAGGTTCTGTAAATTAGAATGGGAAAAAATAGATTTTCATTTGAATATCATTGATATCTTTTGTCATTCTACATATTTTATTCATTTAAAAATATTATGATGAGAAGAGAGACTGTGGACGTCACCAAACTGTCAAAACAGTCCACAATACACAAAAGGACATGTTATTCAAAGGTGGCACTATCTGTGATAAAATTTGATGGTGATGATGAACTTCAAAGGGGTCAAGGTGAGGAGTAGGGAGAGAGAAATCAAAAATATGGTCCTAGGGACCTTTTTGTTCTGTAGAAAAGACTTCAGCAACCCTTAAAAGGACCCCTACCTAGGGAGGAAAACCACTGGGGATATTTTCCCTTGGTGGGTGACACAATCTAAACCTCCAACAAAATGAAGTCAGTGCTTGACTATTGGAAATGACCTGACCTTTCTGCTACCCAGCTGGGGCCCAGGTCAATAACACTCACACTACATGTGGATGATGGAAAGGCCCGCCCCTGCTCCACACACCTCCAGAGGGAAGTGTATGTCTATGTCTCTGACAGACCGCTGATTCTTTCCTGGTTGGTGAGCCAATTATAGGTACAGACTACCTTCTATTAACCTTCATCAGTACCCACAATCCTATCCACTTTTTGTTTTTCTTGCTGTGACAGATATTCTCTTAATACTTAGCAGGCAGCTAGGTGGCACAGTGGATTGAGCTCTAGACCAGGAGTCAGGAAGACTTGATCCCCTTTTTGGACATTAACTGTGTGATCTTGGGCAAGTCACTTAACCTTGTTTGTCTCAGTTTCCTCCTCTGGAAAATGGGGATAATAATAGTACCTGCCTCCCAGGGTTATTGAGAGGATCAAATAGGATAATTTCAAGCACTTTGCATGGTGCCTGGCACATAGTAAATGCTGTATAAATGTTGGCTATTATTATTGTTGTTATCTCCAGTGAAACTCTCCAGACTCTTCGCTGTCTTTTGACCAAATATAAAGATATAGTATATGAACTAGAATGCTTGCTGAAAGGATGATCCTTATTAGTGAGTTAAAGTTTATGAAGCATTCTGCAAGCTTTATCTCATTCTTAACAACCTGATGAAGTATATACTGAAGGTATATCATTATAATTATATTATATTATATATAATTATTCCCACTTTTCAGAGGAGGAAGCTGAGGCTCTGAGAATTTATATGATTTGGTCCCATAGCTAATAAGTCTTAGAATCAGGATTTGAACCCAGATGTCTTCTGATACCACATCCAAGACTTTCTATACATGAAGGCTTTATAATCTTTGCAACCAAGACTTTCATAGCAAAAGGAACCCAAGGGACTTTGGAGAAGAGTTTTAGCCACCTCTTGATTTATTGCCCTACTCCTCCCTGGGAGCCCAGGAAATATCTCTACCTTGCATGCACATTAAATGGCACCAACTCTTCACTAGCATACATAGGGTTCAACCATGAATCCCATAGACTCAGTAATACAAATCCTCACAGTTCCAAAGATTTGTCTGGCTGAGGACCCCTATGAGTCTTAGGTTCAGGTACAATACTCTTTACCATTGGGGTTTTACGTTTTTTTCCTTGCCTCTCTGGGAGGGTGGCTCAACATATTGCTCTCTGCTGCCCTCTGCTGATAATCCTTTGACATCACTTACCCAATGACTGCCACCTGTATAGGTTGGACTTTTAAAATTTTTGTTTTTGCTTTTGTTTTGTTTTGTCTCTGTAAAGGGGCTGGGAGAAATCGGCTTGAGAGTTCTCTATAATATTGTGGAATCATAGATCTTGAGCTAGAAGGGAATTCAGAGATTTTCTAGATCAACCCTCTCATTTTTAAAGAGGTGGAAACTATATCCCAGACTAAGTTATTTGCCCAAGGTCAAAGAAATTGCATTAATAATAAAAATTTGTAACAACAAGTGTTTACATATCACTTTAAAGTTTACAAAACACTTCATATTATCTCATTTTATCGTCATAATAGGTAGGTGCTATTTATTACTCCCATTTTACAGATGAAAGTTAAGTTTCTTGGCCAGGTCAAGCTAGTATGTGTCGGAGGCTGTATTTAAACTTAAGTCTTCCTGATTCCACTATAGCACAGGATTTGCTCCAAAACAATCACTCCTTCCATCCTACTATAATGTCCCCTGACAAAGGCAAGGAGGAGAGAATGCCTCAAGAGTCCTCCTTGTTTTGGGGAGTTATAGCTCTTCCTCTGGGGCTTCAGTATCCCATGGGTCCCTCAGACTGACAGAGCCTTTGAAACCAATTGCTCCCAGGCCCAACAATCACATAGAGGTTTTTCCTGGGCAAGCCTCTGGGCTCCCTTTATGGCTTCAGAAGGGTCCCTGACCCCAATCTCCAAGTTCACCTCTAGCACCATAGATGGGTATTCTCCACTCAGGGGAAAACTGCACATTTATGTAGGAGTCTACAAAGCACCTACTTTGTCTCCCAGTTTTGTTGTACAAGCAGACTTGGGTGTAATTATTCAAATTCCTGAATGCTATTAACATTCTTGGCAAGTTAGTTACTTGTGACATTCTCAGAGAGTCATTCCCTAAAACTTTCTTTTTTAAAAAAAGTCATCAACTCCTCTCTTGTTTTCTTGGGTTCTGTGAGGAAAAAACAAAACCTCTGTTGAGGACAGGTAAAGTGATCAGTAATAAAAATGACATAATTATGGGACAAATGTAATTGATCAATATTTAGAAGAAAAATCAATTCAGTGTAATATGTTAACAAAGGAAAGCCAGCTGGAAGTGAAGACAGAGGGCTAGGGCTGGAATCCTCACTTTACCTCCATGTCTGTGTGATCTTGGGCAAGTCTCTTCTCTTAAGATCATAGATTTAGAACTGAAAGGGAGGTTAGAGACCACTGAATCCATTCCCTTTATTTTATAGTAGAGGTGGGTCTCCCAAGGTCATACAGACAGTTAAGAGACATTTCTGAGCTTAGAATACAGGTCCTCTGATGCCAAGCCTGAACCTCCTCCATTGTGCCATGCTGCCCCATATTCCACTCTTTTGGCCTCCATTTCCTTGTCTTAAGAGGCAACATAGTGTAATGAATGAATGGACTACTGGATGGAACCTGGTATTCTGAAGACCTAGCCTTGGGTTCTATTTCCAGCATTCACTAGTGCATGAATCTGGTCAAGTGGTTAGCCAATTTTCCTGAGTATCAGTTTTTTCCATCCATAAAGTGGGGATAATAATACTTATTTGAGTGATTATCATGAGGCTCAAATGAGACACTATATGTAAAGGACTTTGTAGACCTTAAATCACAATGCAAATGTGAATTATTAACTGTAAAATTCTGGGATTGGATTAGGAGACCTCAAGGTGTCTTTCAGTTTTAGATCTATCATCTTATGGTTTTTGTTTCTGAGTGATGGCATCCCCTTGGAAGGACCACTTCCACGGGAGTACTGGAGCCAACACCAACTAGCCAGAGAGCCAGTTGTGAGTTTTGCGGTGTCAACCAGCTATAGAGCTGATTGTGAAAATGTTCATGTGAGCACCTCCTCTGAAATCAGCAAAGCTACAAATTAGGACCTGGCTTATTGTTTCGTTGATTGTCTAGGCTTAAGTGTTAATAATGTAGATTAAACTTAAAAGTTGTCATGTGTATATTATTTTTTCAGAGAAATGATCGTTTAACATTTACTACCACACCCTTGATTCCCATTCTCTGCCTCTGTTTCCCAATCGATGGAGAAATTTCAGAGTATAGCTGTAGAAAGACCTTCCACTCAGTGATGTTCTGAGATCCAGAAGTTCAATGATGATATTTTAATCTCTGGAATACTAAATAAATCTATTTTGGAATATTATAATTATGATGTCTTCCAGAAGTCCCAGGCACATCCAATCTGTTAAGCAGACTTAACATTCACACCTACAAGTCTTGACAAGAAGAATAAAAGTGTATGAAATTCCAGTTCCTGCTCTTCTTAGTATTTGATTATAGAATCATAAACTTAGAGATGGGAAGGAATTTAGGTCACCTTGTCTAGCCCACTCATATCACAAAGAACAAAATTGAGCTCCATAAACGTAAAGTGACTTTCCCAAGATCATATAGTTCGCATGCAGAAGGGACAGGATTTGAACCCAGGTCCTGTGACTCCAGATTCTGTGCTCTTTCTACTGACGCCATGGAGACTCAAATTAGTTTTCATGTTGATTTTCAGTTTTTTGATTAATGCAGCCAATTATCCATTTGAAATCATAGGCAATGGGGGAAGGGGAGGGAAGGAACATTGGCCTTGTGGGTGGCATTCCTGCTGCTTCCTGGCAGCTTGTGATTGATCCCAGAGATCTCCATCTTCTGGCATGTTCTCACCCCTCCTGCTCCCTAGGGATGAAGAATAGGTTACTTGGCTCTGTTTCTAGGTACCATCTGTGGCTGTCTTGCCTATTTGGGGTTTGTATAAACTCAAGCAGCTTGTCACACACACCTCATGGGTTTGGGGATTGGGAAAGGTAGAGAAACTGTTAACTGGATCTGTTTATATCCTGGCTTTTCTCACGGTGAGAGCTTGAAGATGACTGAAATGGTAAGGGGGAGGGGGTGATAGGGTGGGGAAGATTTTATTAGAAAGTAAGGAAAACATTCCTGATTGTGGGTTTGACTCTTGATGGTGCAAAGAGAAGTGTATGTATGTGGGGGCTTTGATGAGATCCTGGGGGATGTCCCCATTGACTAGTATGTGTTGAAGAGTTACCCATGCTGAGGCCAGCTGCACAGGAAGGGATAGAGCTGTTTTTCTGGAAGAAATCAAGGAAGGGGTGACAACTAAGTTAAGGAAACAGTAGGATTCCAGTAAATGTTAAAACAAGTGACTGACTAGGAGCAGGAGCAAGAAGAGAGATCTTTGGTCAGTGTCATCTAATAGAAAAGGTCTATTATTATTGATTCCACTACTAATTAGGAGTGTTTCCTTAGGCAGGTCACTTTGTTCTGCCTCTATTACCCCATCTTTTCTGGATGCAATCAGGGTAAAGTGACTTGCCCAGAGTCACACAGCTAAATAAGTGTCTGAGGTCACATTTGAACTCAGGTCCTCCTGACTTCAGGGCCGATGGTCTATCTATCTTTTATACCACCTACTTGCCCCCTGTTTCCCCATTCCTTAAGAAAAGGAAAGCACATTTCACGTAGACTCTTCTTAGTGGACTGTTCTGATTTTTAAGAAAGCCAGTGTATAAAAATCCAATTCTACAGACAGATAAATTAAGGGGTGATTGTTCATAGTACATAAGTTTGGGTTTTTGTTTTGCCTTACAGAAGGGTTTTGTTCCTTTAAATAGCAAATTCCACTAATGTTCATTGTAGTGAACACCCATCTATTATGTAGATTACCTAGGCAGAAAGAGGGAAGATATCTAGTCAGTGGTTTTCCTCGAAAATTTTCTCCAGTTGATCTTGTGTGTGTATGTATATTTACATCTCTCTGTACATAGTTGTTTGCTTGTTATTCCCTCTATTAAAATGTTAGCCCCTGGAGAGCAAGGACTAATTTTACTTTTCTTTGTATCTACAATACTTAGCACAGCGCCTGGTACACCGTACAATTATCCCTTCCACACTTCAAGTTTCCCCATGGAGGTTCAACGTATCACAGATCAGCATGAGAAATTAAATGGGAATTTTGGGGATGTTTCACAGAAGCCACAGATGACACAGAAAAGATTTAGAAACTCAGAAATGTATAAAATTTATCATCAGTATTATATAATATCAGCATGTTTTATTTTTTTTAATGCCGTAATAATTCAGACTTCTCTGGTACAAAGGGAGAGCCAAGTAGATTTTCCACATCGTGGGGGCACTCTTACTCCTAACCCCTGTGATGTGGAAGGGATCACTGTACATGCTTAATTAATATTTGTGACTGTCAGATTCAGTCTAGCTCAGATTTTATCTGGCCTACTCATCAATACAAGCATCACAAATGGCAAGACTTCTTTAGAGTCAACCCAATATGGCAGATCTGAAGTAAACTTTGTTTTTCTTTGGCTAAAAAAATAAATGAAATAAAAATATTTGTGACTAATTCACTGACTAGATTTGGAGTCAGATGACCCAGGTTCAAAACCCATCTCTGCTGCTTGATTCCTATGAATCTAATCTATCGGTTAGAGAATTCCACTTAATTCCTTTTGATAAAAGAGTAAAAGGGAAACATCCCAAAGATGCCCCTATTTTTTTATTTTTGGTTCATTTCAATCAAAATTTCAAAGTGAGAGAGAAAAAAACCTAATTTTTTGCGATGGCTCTCTGAATCAAATCAGTTTCCCAAGAATATAATTCGTTCTAAGAATTAGTTAAGGAGGCCTTTGCTTCTGGCCTTGGGGCTAGTAACTGGGAGTGGTTTGGTGGGGGTCAAGAAAGGAGAGAATCAGAGAAATCTTTGTGGCAGAGGTGACAGCCTCTTGACTATAAACATATGAAATTGCTTAACTAGTAAAATCAAAAAGCAGCATTTGTTAAGCACCTACTATGTGCCGTGTACTATACTACTAAGCATTAAGGATACAAAAAAAAGTGGGGGCAAAATCAGTCCCTTTCCTATAAGGAAATTATGATATAAGGGGAGTAGGTGGGAGGGAGAGACAACATGACAACAACTTTGGACAAACAAGATATATACAAGATAGAAGAAAATCTCAGAGTGAAGGCCCTAACTAGATATCTTCCCTCCCTCAGCCCAAGTTGGGGGAAGAGCTACAAAGAACCATCTCCTAGAAGAAAAGTTCATTCCATCATTTCAAAACTGGAACCCACCCTTCTGTTTGAAAGTCCCACAAATAACTTCTTCCATCAAAGCCTTATAATAAGGTCTTAGGCAGGAGCATGAGCATTCAGGATGGAGGAAGTTCAGATGTCAGATTAAAATTGTATGTTGCTTTCTGGTCTACCTATTATATGAGAAAATATGATAGCACTTAAACAGACCCAGAAAAGGTTCACTGGGTTAAGTCCAACACTGAATAATTTGAGCTAAGGAGACAGGCTTAAAAAGAAAATCTATACTGGCCCAAGAAAAAGTTAATGGGAAATGTAATTGAAGCAAATAAAATGATAAAACACTATAGGTAATGCAACCTGAAGTACCCTTTGACCTAGGAAAAGATGAAACAAAAGAGCATGAAGGGACATGGTGGGGGGGAAGCCACTCATGGTAGGAGACATAATGGGTTTTTATCACAGGGAGAGCAAGGGGCAGGACATGGATAGAGAAGTCCTCAAAGAGTCGGAAGGATCCAGAGAGCTCCATTGAATAGGAGACAAGAAATATGCTGGGTTTATGCAATCGGTTAGGCATCTACTTAAAGGTCCATGCCAGAAGGGTCTCATTTCTGTCTCCCTGAGTTCTGTGCCTGTGCTGGAAAGTCTGTATGGCCCAGCTGACTGGGAGGGAACCTAGAGGTTTTATCATCCAAGGTAAGTGATTAGTCTTAGTGTTTAGAGGGGAGCAATGGGGTGGCCTCCTTGAGTAATGGAGACAGAATGTGGAGCCAGGGCTTCTAACAGGTGATACACAGATGGATCCCTGGCATCATGAAAATGCCCCAGTCTAGAGATCTTTCATTAGATTCAGTGAAAAGTCACAGAATCTGTTTGGTAAGTTCCCTTAAGGGAAGGGCTTGTTGTGAGCAATAGGTAATAGAGAAAGCTAGCTTTGCCACAGCTATTTACACTTAAATGTGATGTGCTCCTGAATATATATGCATATATGTAATACTATGTCATATATATAATATTAGAGGGAGAGGGATGATTGATAGGTTGGTAGATATAGATAAATAGATAGGTAGATAGATGGATAGATGGATAGATGGATAGATGGATAGATAGATAGATAGATAGATAGATAGATAGATAGATAGATAGATAGATAGATAGATAGATGGATGGATGGATATTTTTCCCCTTTTCTGAGCTCAGGGATTAGGGTGCTATAGCCTTAGCAAACAACTCAGCCAGTTGAGCTGTGAACAAACCCTTCATTTGGACATTGATCATTTGGCTGGGGGCTTATTGCCAGCTGAAATGTGCCCATTATGTCCAGCCATGCAAACAATCTTGTGAAAGGACAGAAAATCATTTCCTGAGAAAAGCCAGTGAGTCTTAAACAAAGGGATGGAGGAAACTATTGAGGGATCAGGTAACACAGGCAGAAAGCTTCCATTCAAATACCTCCTCCCTCTACCTTGTTCAATAGGGAACTAATGAAAGGTATATATGTGTATACAGTGTGTGCGTGTGTGTGTGTGTGTGTGTGTGAGAGAGAGAGAGAGAGAGAGAGAGAGAGAGAGAGAGAGAGAGAGAGAGAGAGAGAGAGAGAGAGAGAGAGAGGAGAGAGAGAAGCCTATAGTTCACAATTCTGAGACAGATTATTCCTTCAGTAGATAGTGGATTTTGCCTGCAATTTTACTTCAGTGCAGAGTCTTAGAAGTAACAGTAAATGCACTGGGGTTCTTTTTGCATCTGGATTAATATTGCATCTAATTTTCCTATAATTCCTTTTAAAATGTTATTGATATTTTTGTGTTTTTTTACAAGGCAATCATTTCCCTGTCTCCTTCTTCCCTATTACACTCCACCCCCCACCACAACTCCCTCATAACAAAGAAAAGTCGCGCTAAATAGACTAGTACAGCTACTACATAAGTTTGCTTCTCCCAGATCTGGCATTCTTAGTCATCTTACCTCTGAATTCAGTGTAAGTCACTGTGTTTATTCTGAGTTCAGCTGTCATTTTGTGTTGTTTTTAAGAACAATTTACATCATTGTAATTGGGTATTTTCACTCTTGGTTCTGCCTGCTTCAATGTGCATCAGTTCATACAACCTAAGGGATCATAAATTCAGAGCAGGAAAGGACTCAAGAGACCTTCCAGTCCAACTCTCTGATTTTACAGATGAGCAAACTGAGACCCAGAGAGGAAAAGTGACTTTCCCAAGGTCATGTGGGTGGTAAGTAGCAGAAGCAGGATTCACCCTAGGTCCCATCACTCCAATTTCAGTGTTCTTTCCATATCTTCCCAGGTTTGTCTGAGTTCCCCTTATTTGCCATTTCATATAGCACGATAGCATTCCATTGCATTTGTGACCACAGTTTTGTTCAGCCATTCCCCAATTGAAACATATGTACTTTATTTTGTTTTGTATGTATATATCTATGTTTTATTTTATTTATCATACCTATATGTATATATACATACACACACATATATGTAGTTTTAGGCTGCCATGAACATTTATTGCTATGATGATTTCCCCAACAATGGCTTTCTTTCAGGTTTTATTTGATTCTGTCCCTTAATCTCATGGAAACAAGCAGAAGGAAGTCAATGACTTGCAGGCAATGTGCACCGTGACCAGCTGACTGAGGGGAACAAGGGCCCTGGCTGAGATGGAGCTAGGCTCTTGCCTACCAGGATCTTATGCCTGTCGTGTTCTTTCTTGATTACTTTCCCCTCTAGCTCCATCTTTCTCCTTCTGTCTCTTTCTTTTGAGCCCTCTATTTCTGAGTCTTTTCTCACTAGGATAGTGACCAGACAACATTTACTAAAAGGAGATTCCTGGATGAGAAGGCTGTCCTTGCTGTTCTCAAAACCTGTAAGAAAGGATTTTCCTAGTAACTGTGACCACAACTGCATCAAGGAGGGAGGACGATGTCCAGCTTATCTGAAGCTTTAATGCTATGTTTGTGGAACATGCAACTTTAGACAAAACTTAGGTTCCTGAACACAGCATAACCCTTGAGTTTGAGTAGGTGTAGCCCATTCTAAAGTGTATCCTTCCCTCCCCAATATGGGAGATTTAAATAGACTATTGTTTTCAGAGGAGGAAATCCCCTCCTCCTAAAACATGGACTGTCCTTGTGTGTCTAAGAGCTATCCAAAGTGGAAGGGGCTGTCATTAAAGTAGTGAACTCTCCATCACTGGATGTCTTCTGGCAGAGACTGGCTAACTCCTTGTGCTGGAGATGTTTCAGAGGGGATTCGTGCTTCAGGAAGGAGTTGATTAGATGGTCTCAGGTTCTGTGTTTCCAAGATTAATGGTGGTATAGAGAACTCTGTGCTTACAAGGGTTGTCAGAGACTGATCCTGGAAGCACTGTCTGTTGTGGCTATTTGGACTTTTTTTTTTCTGTTCAGGCATTCCATTGGACATCACACCAAAAGCAGATTGTTCTTAGAAGACAGACAAAGATTCACTAGCAGCATCACTACTCCCTGATTGAGTCAGGATATTGAAAAAAAAAAAGGAGAGAGAGAGAGAGAGAGAGAGAGAGAGAGAGAGAGAGAGAGAGAGAGAGAGAGAGAGAGAGAGAGAGAGAGAGAGAGAGAGAGAAACACAGAGAAACACTCAAACATGCACACCCCCCTATGGTTCAGTTGACTTGGCTTGGATTTCCTGGAGTCCTCAATAATTAAATGGGCTTGAACAAGGGAAGCTTGATTGGCTTCCTTTTGGTTTAATGGGAGTAGTTAGAGTGGCAGGATAGCAGGGCTGAATTGTGAAGGAATCTCTTTGTAACTGCTGGACAGAAAATGATACAGAAAGTTCAAGCCTGTCAACAGGCATGTGTGATTGCTATGTTACTGAACAGGCACATGGCTCTCAGTCAGGGCGCCCACACAACCCAACCACACATCCGCTGCCCCTGCCTTATTTCTCCGTGGTGTACCTATTCCTATCATTCTGTACCACACTGAAAATTCAATTTTCTTTTTTAGTGGTTTTAACCATTTGTTAATAAAAGTCTATGGGATGGTGGATAAATTCATATTGAGTTGGTCTTCCAAGTCAGGAGCCATAAAGAGTTGGGTTCAAATCCTGCTTCTGACCCATTCTGGATTTGTATCATATTGATTGGCTTCTCAATGGATGGGGAAGGGGTTAGAGAGTGGGAGAGAATTTGGAACTCAAAATTTAAAAAAAGAATGCTAAAATAAATAAATAGAAATATATGTATGTGGGTTGTATATGTCTGTGTGTCTCTATAACCCTTCATGGCCCTGGGCCCTTCCTACTTTAAGTTTTCTTTACTCCCACTTTTTCTAATGATCCACTGAAGGCCAATGTCAGCCTTCTTGCTGTTTCTCTTATCTCCCAACTTGCCTTTTTTCCTGTTGTCTGCCATGTCTGGAATGCTCTCCCTCCTCACCTCGACCTCCTGGTTTCTTTCAAGGTTCATCTTAAATGACAACTTCTACAAGAGATCTCTTCTGGACTTGGCTGCTGGTGCCTTCTCTCTGTGGTTACCTCCATATATATATTTTATGAACACAGTTGTTTGCATGTTATTGTCTCCTATAGAACATAGTATCTGGCATTCAGTAAGCACTAAACAAATGTTTGTCGAGTGGCTGACTATGGGCAAGAGATATAGGAGTTAAATAAAAGGAGGCAGATAGAAGTAGTCAAAGGAGACTTGGAGTCACGAGACCTCAGTTACAGTCTTGCCCCTGTCATTAATTACATTAATTACATGCTTCCCTTAGATTAGTCACAACCTCTTTGAGTCTCTGTTTTTCTCATCTGTAAAATGAGATTGCTGGGCTAGCTCCTAGCTTTCTATCACTTCTTTTTCTTCTTAACATTCTATAGGTCTATAACTTTAAGAAGTTTTCAGCCAGGGAGATTTATTGAACATGAGAATGAGTTATTGATAGAAATTATAGTATTTTCTTCCTTGGAAAGTTTCTACATAAGATACTTCTCTGCAAGGGTTTCTTTAGGTACAATCTTGGCTAAAATGGGCAGGGGGAGGAAGGGGACATAGGTACAGATTTATGACTTCTAATATTTTTTAAAATTATTTTATTTTTATTTTAGGAAATAAAACAAGTATTTCTATAACATAGTATAATAAAAAAGATGATTATACAAGAAACTGGAAATCCATTATGTATGACTCGCTATTCCTTTTAAATATATAATACAGTTATGTAAATTTCTTTTTTACTTTTTTCTCTTCTTCCTTAGTATGTTTTAAGCTAGTCTATCTTACACTGTAGTCACTTTTACAGCTGGTCATGATTTATGTTTATCTGTCCTGGACAAGCATTTTAGTCATGGAATAGGCAAGTTTCACATTTATAAGTGATAGGAGAAGGATGTTTTTTCTGGGCTTGGATATTTTTCATCCGTTCAGAAAGTAGTTGTAGTCCTCTCCAAGGATCATAGGATTTAGAGCTAGAAAGGACTTTAATGTAAACTAGTCCATCTTTTTCATTTTACTCTGTATATCTCACCTAGAATAAAATTTACTTTTCTCCAGATGTTTGGGTGGTTTGGCAAATTATCTATGTTGATATTCAAACTTTGATATACCTCCAAATCTTAGTAGTACTTCTATAAATAGAGTGGCATTAGCATGAGGCCATGAGGTATAATAGGGTATTGGATCATGGAGTCAGGAAGACCTGGGGTTGCATTCTGCTTCATGCACTTACTAGATGTGTGATTCCATGCAAGTGATTTAACTCCCTAGTCATCTTCTCACTAGCTGCCTTGAAGATGAGCCAGAAAGTCTGGGAGGATTTCACCCTTTTTTCAAAACTGTCCTAAATCCCTGCCCTCTCCCCCAAATCCATTAAATCCTGCCCTGACTCCTCTGCCAAGGCCAGCCTCCTTCCTGATTCATAAAGACTTCCTCTCCTCTTCATACCTTTCCAATTCTTAAACCATAATCAAACCCTGTCATTATTCCTGGAAAGGGCGTGTCAGTCTATCCTTTGTGGTCTTACCATCCGCACAATTTTTCAAGTCAAGATATCCAGTCCAATCACCATTATTCCCCTCTTTGTGTCACCTCCCCTTTTAGAATGTCTGCTCCTAGCTACATACTGGTACCTACCATTCTGAAAAGTGGTTTGCTATTATGCAAATAAAATAGCTAAGATTTCCATATCCTTTGACCCAGAAATTACCCTTTTGAGCATATACTACAAGAAAGACATTGACAAAAATGTCTCTAAATAGACTAAAATATTTATAGCACCACTTATTGTGGTAGCAAAGAATTGGAAAGGCAGTAGAAATCTATCAATTGAGGAAATGACAACAAATTGTGTTACATGGATGCAGTGGAATATTACTAATCTATCACAAACAAGGATCATGATGAATACAGACAAGCAAGGAGAGAATTATATGAACTAGTGCAAAGTGAAGTAAGTAGAGACAAGGAAAAAATGATAGATAGATAGATAGATAGATAGATAGATAGATAGATAGATAGATAGATAGATAGAGGCTACAACAATGTAGAAGGAAAGAAGAACTACAAAACAATTGAAAGTGGTTTTTATAAAATGACAAAGAACAAGCATAGCCTCAAAGAAGAGACACAAAAGACAACTTTTCTCTCCTCCTCCTCCCCATGGGGAAGGGAAGCACATGGGTATGGAAACTGCAAATGATGTCATCCTTTTATGATGTGTGGATTGGTTTTGTGTATTTTTTATTTTATTCTTTTAAAAACTAGTTGGTATAAGGAATGGCTCTCTGGAAGAGGAGGGTGAAAGGTACAAGGGGAAATATGGGTCATAGAAAACACATCAATAAAACTACTTAAAAAAAAAATTTAAGTTCCTAGAGGGCAGGGACTCTTTTTGTTTTCATATTTGTATCTTTAATGATTAGCACATGGCTAATGCTTAATAAATACTTTTCATTCATCCATTTAATCATTCATTTTATCTCTCTGGACCTCAGTTTCCTTATCTGTAAAATGAGATGATTGTAATTGGTGATCTTTGTCCAGCTCTAAATTTATAATCCTTTGACCTACTAGGTTTCTGGCATGTTTTTCATTTTCTGATTTGTTTCTCTTGAAGTGTAGACAGAAATTTTCTCTTTCCTTTCCTTTTTTCTTTCCCCTCCCCTCCTGCTTTCTTTTTTCTCTTTTTTGCTTTTCAAAGAGGTGCCTAAAATTTTAGTCCCTAAAAGTTTTTGTTCTCCTTTCTCCTCCCTTCTCCTCCTCTCCTCTCTCCATCAAACTTGTGGTGTTGAATAGGGAGTTGGGGATATGAGACTGGAGGTTAGGATAAAGGTTAAGGCTAGTTAGGTGGATCTGAGAATCAGCAGCATAAAGACAATTGAATCCCTAGGAGCTGATGAGATCATGAAGTGAGATAGTATGGAGAAGAGAAGAGACCCAGGATATAGTCTAAGAGGGGTACCCATGGTTAGTGGATATGATCTGGAGGAAGAACCAGTGAAGTGTGAGAATGAGAATTGGTCAGAAAGGTAGGGAAAAAGACAGGACAAAGCATTGGCACAAAAATCCAGAGAGCAGAAAGTGTCCAAAAGAAAGTGTTGGCTAGTGTCAAAGGCTGCAAAGAGGTCCAAAAGAGCATGGATTGATAAAAAGCCATTACGTTTGTCAATTATGAGATCATTGGTATCTTAGGAAAGAGCAGTTTCAGTTGCATGATGAGGCTGGAAGCCAGACTACAGAGAGTTTAAAAGACAGTAAGAATAGAGGAAGTAAAGGTACTGTTTGTAAATGATTTACCAGAGCCAGCAGGGATATTGGGATCACAGAAAGGAGAAATGGGAGTATGTTTGTAGATGGCAGGGAAGCAACCAACAGACAAAGGCTGATGAGTAGTGAGACTGGGGACGATAAAGGGGCAATTTGGGTGGGATGGAATGGGATCAAGGGTTCACATAGAGGAGTTTACCTTGTCAAGAAGGGTCACCTCTTCACATGAGAAAAGGTGGAAAGAAGGAGATTCTGGGGAAAGCCATTTGAATGATGTGAGATGTGGAGGGAAGATTAGTGGGAGAAATCAATGAGCTATTTTTATGGTAAGCACTTTGTAAGATGTCAGCTGTTATTAGTAGACTATATATTATATTTACTATTTTATTGACTATTATAATTATTTCTATCTTTCAGTTAACCATATTCCCACCATCATAATGGCTCTCATTTATATCCTGCTGTCAAGTTTGAAAAGCACTTTACCCACACATCTAATCTGAGCCTCACAACAACACCCTTGCAAGGGGGCGCTATTATTATCTTCATGTCATAGACAATGAAACAGATGAGGTTAAGTGACTTATAAGGGTCACATAGCTAATGTCTGAGTCTGGATCTTTCCTGCTTCCCTTTCTATCCCTTCTACTCACTAAACCACACTGCCTAATCATACCTCTTTTCTGGATACCAAAATTTTTTTGATTTTTGTCTACTCATGGAAAAAAATTAAGAATTTAGCATCCACCTAGATAGGTAGGGGCAGGTCTTTACTTCTTGACCATTTTGAGGAAGGAAAGATTAGGGAGGAAGAAATGAAGGAATGTTGGAAGGTTCTGTTCTATGGTCCCTCATAATAAGTTGCTGGGTGATGGCCCTAGAAACTCTTTTCAGAGGATTTGATTGATCATTAGACTCTTGGGCTTCCTGTGTGGTAGTGTTTGAAAAACACAGGCATCCCCTCCCTTCTCCTCTCAGAGAATGAATGAAATAGGTATTTTAATTTTTTTATCTTATTTTTTGGTTAACAAGATGTGGGAAATCTCTGCTGATTTCTTTTATCTATATTACACCACTCCCCAAATTCACAATAAGGATACAGTCTGGTCTGGACGTAGGATTTCATTGATTAGAATGAACTCTCAATACCTTCTCTGCAACTTATAGTCTAAGAGAACTGCCTTCAGCACTGAGAGGTTAAGTGATTTTTGTCTAGGGTCACTCAACCAGGATATGTCAAAAGCAATACTTGAATTCTGGTCTTCCTGGCTCACTACCCTCAATTGTCCCTAAACTCCCAACATTCTGAATGTTTGGGAGTTGACTGTCAGGGAAAGGTTTGTCATGCTACAGTGACCATTGATCTCTTGTGTTGATCTCTGCTTTTCTTTTTGCACTGCTTCCTTGCCCAGCCAAAACTGTCATCTCTGAAGATTACCTGGCGGACCCTGTGGGTATGAAGCGCTACAGTGTGGACCTCTCTGATTCGGCCTTCAATTGCACGGGCTCTTCCTCTTCCTCCTCCTTGTATTCTGGGAGGCTGAGCTCTGGAGATGGATGTGTTGGGAGAGGCCTCACTACTTCCTCCTGCAGTCACCGCTCTGGCCCCATGTCCTCCAGCGGCCCCTCAACTGCTGGTCTGAGGCACCAGGCATTTGGCCTCATGAGGAATGGCACTTATTTGGAAGGAAACAAAAGTGGTAATGTAACCCCATGGATCTCACCCTTGTGTAACAGTCAGAGGTCGAGATTGAGGGGTTCTGCTCAGAGGACTCTTGAGAAAGTGGCAGTTTCTTCTAGAAGCCAGTATAATTTATAATTTCCCTGCCAAGTACAACATAGCAAAAGAAGATCTCACCTGGTGTTAGGAGGCCCTGGCCCTCTTCCTTTACTGCCTCCCACATCCCTGCCTGTATCTTTTAAGGCAAAATATCACATTGCTCTTATCCTTGGCTTGCAGACGACCAGATCTCTATAGATTGCATACATATATAGCCAAGCATGATCAAAAACACTCTCATGTATGTTTACTTTGCTCTACCCAGCACACATGGGCCATCTCCAGAAGCCTCCCCCAGGCTCCAATCTGCTTCATTACACAGCCAGCTCCTGGTAGTGGGGGGTAGAGAAGCAAGGAGTTATGGGAGCCAGCTTTTCAAGGAGGTGGAAGATCTGGGAAGGAATCAGGACCCTTCTGTTAATCTTTAGGTTCATACCATAAGGCTATAAACCCTGCCCCATGCCCCTCCCCTGGCATGACTTTTCAGGCTAGAATGAAGGGATGAGCACTCTGTCTTGGATATCATTTTCCAAAGGGAGGAGTCCCTTCCCATTTTATATTTGGAAGGATGATAGGACAGGGAAAAAAATTAACTTTGGTGCCCTTCCATCTCCTGTTCAGTGATGATGATGATGATGATAGCGAACATTTGTATAGAGCTTTAAGGCTTGTAAAATTCTTTACAAGAATTACCTTATTTTATCCTCACAACAACCCTAGGCAGTAGGTGTTATCTCCCTTCCAACCTCCTGGCTCCTCCTCTCCTTCCTGATAAGAGATCACTTTTCTCTTGTTAGCTTTGGGTTCTCTAAAACATCAGCTCTGAGGTTGTGACTGTGTTGTCCCCAGATCTGTTATCTTCACAAGTGCCTTATCCTGTCAAATTTGTCCTCACTCCTACTCTCCAAGATTCCATTAGGAGAAAAGTAATTTTATTGTAATAATTAAATGAACCCATCCTCTGTCTTTAATTCTACAAGGCACAACTCTGGAGTTGGCTACGTAAAGTATTGATGATAGACAACACAGGGGGATTCTGGGAACTTTGAGCTTTTGTTTGTGATACATAGGACTGGATTGGTCACAACATAAACATCCACTTGCCAGGGAGATTGGCATTTTCTGGCTTGGACAATATGGGAATATATAAACCATATTATTATAACATATTCTTCTTTGGACCTGCTTGCATTTTGTTCCCTAGGAAGTAGCCTTCTTGACCTATTTTTAGATCAGGCTTTACTATTCAAAAATAGAACCAGAGCCAATATGAAGCTCGTACTAAAGGCTAAGGCTTGACAGAGCTGGGAGTTCAGTAAGGAGGCAGGGCCATAGCCATAAGGTGTTAAGATAAGTAACTGAAAAGAAGGGGAGAGATAAAGAATTTCGATCTAATTTTGTGGGAATTTAAAAATATATATATATATATATACAAAGATTTAATTTGAATTAATTGAATAAAAAAAGAAAACTTTTCTGGGGCAGCTAGGTGGCACAATGAATAGAGCACCAGCCCTGAAGTCAGGAGGACCTGAGTTCAAATGTGACCTCAGATACCTGACACTTACTAACTGTGTGATTCGGGCAAGTCAATTAACCCCATTTACCTTACCTTTCACACCCCAATTGAAAAACAAAACTTTTCCTATACAAAGTCGCAGAAGGCAGAGACTGGATTACTGGGAGTTTGAGCCTAAATTAGGAAAGAAGGAGAAGCAATGAAAGAGGGCTAGGCTGTGTTTTGCCCAGGAATGCCCTTGGCACTAGGAGTGGTTTATTTCCTAACACTCTGGTAGGGATGGGGGCTGGGACAGGGAAAGATTTTGAATAAGCATTGGAAATAAAAGTCTGCTTTAAAAAAAAAGAACTTCACTCTATCTCCATAGAAAAGGATATTGGTAGCTACTTTGTCCCATTCCTTCATTTTTTTTTTTTTTAGAAAAAGGAACCTGCAAAGGCTAGGTGACTTGCCCAAGGTCTCTTGGATGGACTTGGGATTTGAACACCAGACTTTTGAATATGTATGATGATTTAAGGTGGCAGAGAGCACCAACACATGGGGAACAAGGAAAGGCTTCCTGCAGAAGAGGCACATGGGCTAAGACTTGAAGAAAGAGAGGGATTCTGGGAGGTGGAAGTAGGCCAGGAATGCATTTTGGACATGAATAACTCTCTATGGACATGGATAGCTTGAATGAAATCTATAATGCATGAAGACAGTGATGCAAGACAAACCTAGAAAAGCAGTCTTCAGTCAAATGTGATGGGCTTTCATTGTCAAGAAGCACTATGTTCTATACTAGATATCATAGGGAGCCACTGAAGGTCCTTGAGCAGGGTAGTGGCATGGTCAGATTTGTGGTTTAAGAAGACTATTTCTTCTAAAGTTCAGTTAGACTGAAGTTAGTTAGATTGAAAAGGGGAGTGACTAAAAGCTGAAAGTCCATTTAGGAGACTGTTGGCTCTTAGCATGGCAAATACCAACGACTCTAGCTAAATGAAGAGGTCCTATCATTTACGTTTATATGGCTTTTCTTTCAACCTGTCCAATCTACCCTCACCTGAATTGATCAATAAACATTTATATTAAGTGCCCATTATGTATCAAGTGCCAAGCTAGATGAAGCAAAGGCAAAAATTAGGCAATCTCTGCCCTCAGTCACACCTTTGACAATACTATAGTTTTCTTACTAAGATACCACTAAACAACTTGGCTCCTCTGAGTAGTGCTAAAGTCACTCAGTCCATTCCTGATTATTGTTCTAAAAATCACACTCATCACGAAAGCACTGAATTATCTCTAGGAATAGTAGTGACTTTGGTCATAAACTTGGGGAAGACTACCAGACACATCTCCCTCCCCATGGTGTAAACTGAAATCATGTATCTTATGCAGTCCTAATAACTGTGTAGAAGGCCATGTGCAGATGGCAAGAATCTGGTGTCATGAAGGACCACTCGAATTTCTCCCTCTAGTGAATAACTTGGTCTGTCTTCCTATCTTGATGCACGTGACTGAGCTTATCTGTCACACTTGTCAATGTAATGTGAAGAGTGTGTGTACATGGCCCACGCTTCCCTGGTTTTTGCTTTGGTATTCAGGTGAAGAAATTCTCTGAGAGTGTGTTCCTGTCTCTCAGCCAAGAGAGAATTGCTGAGAAATATGAAATTTCAAATAGCTAAAACTTTCTGACTTTTGCATTTATCAGTAGACTTCGAAGGATTCTCATCCATAATTAGATCCAAACTTTAGCGTTCAAAATACAGAAACAGGGTAAATCAGATCTTAGTGCAGCCTGAATTTTTATCACATACTGTCATTTTGCTGGGTTAGAGTTTGGAGTTGTCTAGGGAGAGAATTATGAGTTTGAATGCTCAATACTTATAAAGCTGTCATATCCTGAATCACCAAATGGCAACATTCCGTATCTTCGGTTGATCTTCTCATCACCCAAATGGTTAGGTTCATCATGTTATAACAAGTGACATTTTTATAGGTTTTATAGTTTAGAAGGGGGAGTTACATATGTTATCTAATCCAATCCATTCCCTTCCTCTCCTCTCCTCTTCTCCTCTCCCCTTCCTTTCTCTCTCTTCCTTCCCTTTCCCTTTCCTCTTTTTCTCTCCACTCATTCATTCAGGAAGTAAACAAGCATTTATTAAAATTTTACTCTGTCAGATACTGTGCTAAGCTTTGGGGGATCCAAATACAAAAACAGAAGTCTATATCCTCAAGAAGCTTATTTTCTGTTTCCTCTCTCCCGAGCTTCTTTTCTTCTGTCTCTGAATACACACACAAGCACGTTCATACTCTTTGTTCATAATTCTCCTGTAACCTATCTCATTCTGACTTATTGGGTGCATGTTTTACCTCTTCTGTCACATTGTAAGCTCCCTGAAGGCAGGGAGTAGTTTTGTATAAGCTTTCTTTCCCCACAGCACCCAGCCCATTGTTTTTCTCTGTAGTAAATAGTCAATATTTGTGTTCAATATCTGTGTTGAACTGAGTTGAATGGAACACCAAATATGACAATAAGATAAGTGAAATTATTCTATAAGCCCCAATGAAATATTAATATCATGGCTTCATAGTCACAATTCATAACCACATCCATATTCCCTCTATAGGAATGGCTGTGCGTAAGCATACCTAAATGAAGCTTTTCTCCATACTTCAGCAGAATCTCCTCTGCTAATTTAGTGACAGGTCAACTAACTCATGGATCTTGTTATATTATATGTTCATGTAAGGGTATAATAATAGAGATCTTTCCATACTGAAGTTTGTCTTAGAAACATGTCCTCTTTTCTAACTTCAAGAAAAACAAAACATCTCTATGGTGTTTCTACAACTTCCACACAAGATAAAAGGGAAACAGCTGGAAAGAGCAATTAAAAAATTCAAATGTTAAAGTTGGCTAAATAATCCTTTATTACTTGTTTATGGATGTAGCATTTGAAGACCTGACTAAACCAGCCTCCTGACTGCAAAGTTCAGTAGTATCAAATTCAAATGTACTTGTAGAAATTTAAGCATATGTACATTTAAACATCATCTCTTCCTTATCTTAGTAGAGGTGGGACATCTAACCTAAAATAAACAACCAAATAGCTTGGACAAGTAAAGAACGTGAATGCTAGAATTTGCTAATTGTTTTTTCCTACACACTGGCTTACGTTCAGTGAAGTCTGTATAACCAAGAGATGTAGAAAAGGAAATTTTACCTTTAGGAAATACCTTTCTGTAAGCAAACAAAACAAACACAAAATATCAGATGTCTTTTTGAAATTCTTAGCTTTTGTCCATTATTAATAGATTTGGGGGACTTTGATACTTCCCTCCTATCTAAAAATGTAACCCTTTTCCATGAATCATTCTAGGGATTTTCCTACTGCCTCCACCCCCCTCCACCCCCCCATAGCCATACTTCATACCCATAATGTGATTGGATTATTATACAACTTCTACCAGAAAGCAAAAGAGAAGTAGGACATAATGCTGTTGCAAATATATAACATTTCCATTACATTATTGGTTAAATAGGCTTCCGTGGGTTAACTTCTGATCACAGCCTCTTTATAACCTGGTTTCTATGAGAAAACGTAGAAATGAGTTCCACATGTGATAGAAATGAAAAACATCTTTTCCCTTCCACCTCCCAAACTGTTCTGCATTAGAAAGAGCCCTGGCTCTGGAATGAGAGGTCTTAGATTCAAACCCAACCTCTCACACGCCACTCTTTCACTGGGCATTTTAATTTGACTATCTCTCATTCTTGGAATACTATCCTTCAGGACGCCTTCCCCAAGTGCTTTTAATTCCAGTGCCTTTCCCCTATTAATTATTTCCTATATAGGTTACTTGGTATATATTTGTTGCATTTTGTCTCCCTGTCTCTCCCCCATGAAGGCCTTTTGAGGACAGGGATTGTACTTTACCTTTTTTTTCTCTATCCCCAGCTCTTAGCAAAATGCCTGACACATAGTAGGTGCTTAGTAAATGTTTATCGAACTGAACTATCCCTCCTCTTCTCTGCCAACTCCTTGAAAACAGGAACTACTGTCTTTTAGCTCTCTTTCCCCATCACTTATGCATATAGTAAGCATAGAGTAGGTGCTTAATGAAGGATTATAGACTAACTAAATTATTAGTGTCTCCATTTTACAAATGAGAAAAGTGAGACCTAGAGAAGCAAGGCCTTGGCTCAATTAATGCTCTGGTTAGTAGCGGGTGCAACAGTGGAACTCAAGATGTGTATGGTGCAGTACAAAGAGTTCTTGACGGGGAATTAAGTCTTAGGTTTGAGTCCTGCCCCAAACACTTTTTAGCTATATCTCTTTGGGCAAGTGTTTTAACTTCTCTGAGTCTCAGTTTCCTTATCAATAAAAAAGAAATAATAATGATACCCACCTTCCAGGGTTGTTAAGAAGATCAAATGAAATGCTAAATGTAAAGAGGTTTGCAAGTCTTAAAGTGCTATTTGAATGCCATATGTAATGATGAAGATGATGACTCCTTATTCCTTGTCCAGCAGTTTTTCCATTCCCCCATTTTTCAGATGTGAGCTGAAAACATGCACAGATTCATGATATACATGAGAGGATTTATTGAGTTTTCACATGGGTGTGTGAGAAGCAGAGAGACAGAGTGTGCCCACATGTAAAAATGTGCTGGATTATTTAAAAACTAGATTCAAAGCAATTCCATTCCTGGGAATTATTATTTCAGCTCAAGAAAAACATTTCATTATACCTCCATTCACAACTGGGTCTCATTTTTCATAAGCTTTTGGGCTGTATCCAGGGAAAGGACATCACTACTTACAAAGCACTCCACACCATGAGAAATGCTGGCATTTTCACAAAGGCATTTGTCAAGCAGTTTGCATGTTTCACCAGGCTTCGACACTACATTTTTTTCACATCTGTCATGTGTTCCAGCTAACCTATTAAATTTGCCTGTCCTGAAGATGCCAGGCTGAATTCATAGATCTCCCTGACACCTTTGCAGCAGCCAGTCTGTGTAGTTTATTTATTATCTTTATAAGCACAGACCACTGCAAAGGTTTTACAAACTTGCCGTTGGGTGAGTCCATTTTTCTTCTTCCTGAAGTTGGTTTATGGGCTGCTGTTAAATCCTGGGCAAATCTTAACATGTAACTTATGTGTGCTGCTGGTCTTTGCCTAGTACAATTATATGACCCACCCCCATGCCCACAGAAGGTCCACACTGCCAGGCCACTAGACATTGGTCCTATCCATGACCACCTTCTCTCTTGCTTCACCTACCTGACAAAAGTTTTCATGGAATGTTTTACAGGCAGTAAAGCATATGCTCAGTTTACTGGTTGGAACAATCTCAACAACCAGCTTGAAAGTCAAGACAACCAGATTCTAGTGAGAATTCTGCTACTAATTCACTCTGAGACCCAAATTTTCTCATTTTCAGAATGACTAGATAGCTTGTACAATCTATTGGATTCAATCTGACAAGCACTAATTAAGGCCCTACTATGTTCCAGGCTTTTTGCTTGTGTGTTTGTCCTTCATTCTTAAAGAGGATCTTGACATCAGAAAGGTGATGTCATGACTTATAAGTGATATTCCAGGCAGTCACTGTGCTAAGGATGCCTTTACTAATTAGCATTTTATAGAACCTACTATGTACCAGGTACTATGCTGAGTACTTTACAAATATTATCTCATTTAATCTTCACAACAACCCTGAGAAGGTGGGTGTTATCATTATCCCCATTTTACTCTATTAAGGAAATTGAGGCAAACAGATGATAAGTCACTTGCCCAGGGTCCTATAGCTAGTAAGTATCTAAGGCCAGATTTGAACAGAGGTCTTCCTGACTCCATGCTTAGTATTCTATCCACTCTGCTACTAGCTACTTGATCCTAAGATGATACATGAAAGTATCCCTGTCCTTAAGGGGTTTAAATTCTACAGAGGAAAACAAAATATACTTTAATAAGCAAATACAAAATAACTTGAGGACGTCAGCGTTGTGCTGAAAAGTAGAGGAATCAGGAAAGGTCTTCATATAGGAAATAGAACTAGAGATGGGACTTGAAGGGAGCTAGAGATTCCAAAAGGTGAGGAGGAGCCCAGACAGTCTGGGCAAAAGCATAGAAACAGAAACTGAAATGTCGTGAATGGGGGAAAGCAAGCAAACCAGTTTGTCTTGGAGCACAAAGCATATAAGAGAGAGTAATATGAAATCAGTCTGGAAACAGGTTAGAGCAGGATTGTGAAGGACTTTAAATGACAAATAGAACTCACATTTTATCCTAGAGACAATGGGGAGAGACTGAAACTTTTTGAGGAATGCTGTAAAATGATCAGAGTTGTGCTTTCAGAGTGTGGTGGATGGGTTGGAATTGGGGAAGGGGGAGACACTGGAAGCAAGGACACCAAATTCTCAGGGTTTTTAATTGCTTAGGTTAGGGGTGATTATGTATGGTCTGAACTTGGGTGGTAACAATTTGGCTGAGAAGAAGGGGAATTAGAAAAACTAGTCAACTGGTTGGATAAACAAAGGTGGGTGGGGTGAATGCAAATGAAGAGTTGAGGACAACTCTGAGGTTGCCAACTTGGGTGACTGGAAGAGTAGTGCTACTCTTATTGGAAATGGAGGAGTGAAAAGCAGGGATAAGTTTAGAGTGAAAGATAATGAGCTTTATTTTGTATATGTTGAGTTTAAGATGCTTAAAGTTAAGATATCTGACAGGCAGCTTGGCGATATGGGACTGGAGCCCAGAAGAGCCATGAGGATTGGTTATATGTACACACACACACACACACACACACACACACACACACACACACACACACACATATATACATACACACACATTTGGGAGTCATCTGCAAAGAGATAATTGAAGTTGATGAGATCCTTAAGAAAGAAGCTACATATAACAGAGAAGATCCAGAACAGGGCCCACACATGGGAGGCATTACATGCATGATGTGGATCAAAGGAGAGTAAAGGAAATGGAGAAAGATGAACTAGACAGGTAAGAGGAAAACCAGGAGAGAATAGTACCTTGAGAACCCAGTGAGGAAGAGGAAGTCAATGCGCTATGGAAAGGTCAAGAAAGATGATGAGAGCAGTCTCTCGTAGTTCTACAAATTTCTGACCCTACTACGCTCCAGGCCCTAATTCTCTATTTTCTTTTAATTTTGACTAGTTCTGAAGTCTCTTTCTTAAAAATGAGCTTTTCTTTTTCTATACAACCAGCTGAGGTACTATGGGAAATCAGCTCCCTGAGCTTACTAAAAAAGAATCCTTGCTTTCTATAGACTCACCTGTTCATTTATCTTCATTTTTCTTTATTCATGCCAAAAAGAGGACGTTAGACTCAACCCCAGTCTTGACAGCTACAAAATCATTAATGGCACAGAAGACTCCCAGTCTTTTCTAATCAGAGCACCTATTATCCTGATTAATTCAAATGCTATGATGAAGTGGGATTCAAAAGTATTTGACAAATGTGATTTCCTTGATTCTTAATCCTCTTGTTGAGTACAGATGTCTTTTAACACAATGGCATTCAGATGGCTTTGTGATGCATTAAAGATTTCCAAGAGAATGTTCCAGTGCAGAACACCTTCTCTCATCCACATCCCACAGAGAGCAGGAAGGAAGACTTCTTAGCATATGAAATCCCTACTCCAGTGAAAGTGCACACATGCAGTGACAGGAAAGCAAAAGGTCTGTTTTCCTCAGTTTTAATGGAGTCCTGTGTGTTTTTCAAATACTTTACAAGAAGAGACATATGGGGCATCTACAGTCACCTTGATCTACATCTTGCCAGATGGACCCAGATGGGTTTGGAGGAGAAACTGAGGCTGGAGACTTTGCACAGCCCTGCCTCACTTAAATCCAATTCACTTGCAAGTCATGACATCACCTTCCTGATATGGTCCTCTTCGTGAACAAAGGACAAACAGCACAGAAGAGAAAATAGGAAAATAGAAAACTTCTGTGACCCCATGGACTAAGAAAGAGACGTAGGAACTCTTAAATTTGAACCCAGACATTCCATAGGTAACCTGGGAGAGTTCATTTCATCAATGCTCAGTGCATTCATTTTTCTATCTAGAAAACGAGAATGATTCCTTTCTTCTAAGACTGACTATTTAGTGACTGGATATTGGGCATTTAGCCTATTGGAGATTTCCCATTTCTTCTACCTCTTTTTTTTTTTTTTCAATTAGGCCTGAGATTTCATTGGTATGAGCTGTTGCCAGTGTGGAAACTCCTACCAATGCCGATCTTCTTTTACCATGAAATTTATAGTCCTGGAGAATTGCCTGGAGGCACTGACCTGCCTAGGGTTACAAATCCAGTATATGGCAGAGGTGGGATTTGAATTCAGATCTATCTGACTCTGGAGGCAGCTGGATAGCACAGTGGATATAGAGCACTGGGCATAGAGTCAAGAAGACCTGAGTTCAAGTCTGGTCTCAGACACTTACTAGCTGTGTGACCTTGAGCAAGTCACATGACCTCTATTCATCTTAATCCACTGGAGAAGGAAATGACAAACCACTCCAGTATCTTTGCCAAGAAAGCTCCACGTCCAGTATTGGCATGCTATGGTCCACACATCATAGACAGACACAACTTAACAACAACTACCTGACTCTAAAACCAACTTTTTTTATTCACTAGAGAGCTTAAATTCTACAGGGGAGAATAACGTACCTCTTGTTAAGTACGTACAAAATATATACAAAGTAAATTAAAAATAATTTTGAGTACATATTTTGGGTCCAAAATAAAACTTACTACCCCTGGCCCCATCTTTCCTTCTTTTCAACCTTCTTATCTCTGTCCAGAGAATCCTAACCCAGTCACCTAAGTTTTCAACCTCATAGTCATCCTTAACTCTTCACTCTCCACCACCCCATATACCCAATCAGTTGCCAAGTCTTTTACCTCTACAACATTTCCTAAATCCATCCCCTTCTCTCGACTCACATGGGAACCCCACCTACTTCAGATCCTCATCACCTGTCACCTGAATTATTGCAACAGACTCTTAATTGGTTTCCCTGCCTCAAGTTTCTCCCCTCTAATCTATCTTCCAGACAGCCACCAAAGTGATATTCCTAAAGCAGAATTTTCACCACGTCACATTGCTGGAAAAGCTTCAGCGACTGCTATTGCCACTAAGATAAAATACAAACTCTATTTGGCTTTTAAAGCCTTTCACAATGTGGCTCCATCCTTCCTTTCTAGCCATATCTCATGTTATTCCCCTTCACATACCTGATGTGTGGTAGCAGTATGAACCAGAGGGAAAGAGGGTATGTGTGTTTTGGAGTAGAATTCGTGATACATTGTGAAGGTAAAATAGATCATAGCAGCTGATTGGATAGGAAAGAATTGGGGTGGTGATGGTAAGGAAAGAGATGAGTCTAAAATGACTTGGAGGTTTACAGTCTGGTTGGCTCAGAAAATAACAGTGCCATTAATATTGTGTAAAGCCTAGGCTATTGCATGTCTCTTCTCCATTCTATATGGGTTTGGTTTCAACCATCAGTCACACTGTTTCAAGCCTCCTCTCATCCTGTGCTCCAGAAATGAGCCCCATTTGGGAAGTATGGCAAATTCAAATACGTCCTGAGATATTTACTAGCTATATGACCCTGGTCAAGTCACTCAACCTCTGTCTGCCTCAGATTCCTCAGGTATAAATTGGGGATAATAATAGCACCTACCTCTCAGGGCTGTTTTGAGGATCAAATGAGATAATAATTGTAAAGTGCTCAGCACAGTGCCTGGCACAGAGTAGGCACTTAGCAAATCCTTCCGTCCTTCCCTTTGTTCCTTCCTTCCTTCCATTCCTACCTCTTCCTTCCTCTCTTCCTCTTCCCTCCTTCCTTCCTTCCTTTCTCCCTTTCACCCTTTGTTGCATTCAAGTTTCAATTTAATCAAGCTAATGTTGCCACACGCTGCTCTTCAATGAATGAATCCATCAACAAGCATTTATTCAGTGCTTCTTTTGAGCCAGATAGTGCCACGAGGTGGTGCTTGAGCTAAACTTTGAAGGAAACTTAGGATCTTGAGCCTAACCAGATGGATTAACAAATGTTTATTGAATAAATGATCCTAGGGGGGAAGAGACAGGAGTCAGGGACATCACTTAGGATGAGGCTATTTCAATAACCCAAGCACACCGCAAGGAGGGTCTAGGCAGGCATGGAGGTGGATGGTAGTGGCAGTAGGAATAAAGGGTAAGAAGGGAGAGTTATAGGGGTACAGTGGAAAGAAGTCGGAGTCAAGAGACGTGGAGTTTAGCCCTGGTATTGCTAATAACCAGCTTCTAACGTTGGACAAGATACCACATCTCTCCCTCAATCAGTTAATCAATAAACGTTTATAAACATTTATAATCACTGCATTTATATAGCACTTTAATGTTTGCAAAGCATTTTTAGTACTTTCATTGATTCATGCAACAATCTAATCAGATTGGTGCTATTATTATCTCCATTTTACAGACGAAGAAGCCAAAGTCGAGTGGTTACGTGCCTTGCCCAGAGTCACACAGCTAGGAATATGCTGAAGTTGCACTCAAATTCAGGTTTTTCTCCTTTCAAGTTAATCACCAGATCCCTTATACCACCTAGCTAGTATTAAGTATCTACTCTCTGCCAGGCACTATGGTAGACACTAAAGATGGGGAATAGGGGCTGGATTTCACTGTTATAGGGAACTCTAGAGTGAAGACATTCCCTTTATTGATATAGCTCAGGACCTTTTCTGCAATTTATAATCTTAGAGAATTGCCCAAAGCATTGAGAGTTTAAGTGAGTTGTTCATGCACTGGGGAAACAAAGGCAAAAATGAAGTAGTCATTGCCTTTCTTGGGCTTATGCACCATTGTGAAAGACAAGGTAAATATAATTAAACATAAAAACTTAAAACTGAATTAAGACATTTGGGACACCCTATAAAAATATGGTTTTTTTGAGTAGGGCTAAGGAAGAGGCACTAGAAGTTGGGGAGATCAGGAAAGGTCTCTCATAGGAGATGGTGCTTGGACTTAGCTTAAAGGAAATTAAGGGTTCTAAAATGTAGAGATGGGGAGAGAGTTTGAGCTGAGCCCAGTTTCCCCATCTGTAAAAGAAGTTGAACTAGATGTTCCCTAAGGTCCCTTCTATTTATAAATGCTATGACCTTCAATAGCCAGTGTAGTACAGCGCAAGAGAGTTTTGGATTTAATTATGCTTCTTTGGAGATCTCTGGGGATCTTGGGGTCACTTTTTCTTTTCCATTGTAAACCTTCTGCAATGTCTTTTGTGGAAATTCTTCATGTGCCTCTGTTTTCCCTCCCTGTGGCAGCTCTAGCCCTTTACATACCAACTGTGTCCTTAGAGCTGGTAAACCTATTCATTGTAAACCAACTGGTACTGACAGGAATCAGGAGGATTTGAGCCAGTATGAATCTTTGGCAATGGAAGGTTTTGCTTTATCTTGGTGTGATGTAAAGATGGGCTCTCCAATTCTCTAGACTTGGTGATACCTGTCATGGGTGATAAATCCCATGAAAGGGGATTAACATGGATGTGATGCCAAAGATTCATTCAAGAGCAAGAATAAAGACATAAATATGCCTTCATTCCACGGTGTTCTTGTTGCTTTGATTTAAAGCCAGTTTGTGCTGAAATGACCTTAAATCATCCTGTCCTCACAGTATTAAAAAAAGTCACATTTTGAGTGTTTATCTTAGCACTTCTTAGAAGATCAACAAGTAGAATGTTCATCAGGGGTCTTCAGCTCATGGACAGACTTGGATTAAAAGGACATTGATCAGAAAGAGGCCGCTAGGTGGTGCTGTGCAGTGGATAGAGTGCCAGGTCTGGAGTCAGAAAGATTCATCTTCCTGAGTTCAAATCTGACCTCAGACACTTACTAGCTATGTGAACCTGGGCAAGTCACTTAACCCTCTTTGCCTCAGTTTCCTTATCTGTAAAATGAGCAGGAGAAGGAAATGGCAAACTAGTCTAGTATCTCTGCCAAGAAAACCTCAAATGGGATCATGAAGAGTCAGACATAACTGAAAAATGACTGAACAACTGAGCAGAAAGGTTATTTTAAACACCAAGGATATCAGTTGGTACAGGAAAAATAATCTACCAACCCCTGTTTCTTCCTTTCTCCCATTTTAGGGCCTATAGAGAGTAGTTTGGTCTTCAGATGGGATCTTAGAGTTGTAGACTTAAGTCTTGAAGAGGACTTAGGGACCTTCCAGTACAATCTCAGAAAAGGAAACTGAGTATCAGGGACATTAAGATCACACAGATAAGTGTCAGAGGTGGTATTTGGATTCTGATCCGGTGACACCAGAACCAACATGACTTCAGACACCTTCCTTACTATTCAGTCCCTCTAGATTGGGCTTGGCAGGAATAGAAGAGTGAAAAACACCTTGCAGCCTTCCCCTTCCCCAGCAACAGAACATGTCTCTCTTCTCCATCCCACCACCTTCCCTAACTCCACATCTAAAACCACACACACACACACACACACACACACACACACACACACACACACACACACACACACACACATATTCCTCTTGGTGTCCTGTGTTCTGATTAGTTAGGAAAATTCTTTTCCCCTTTCCCCTAGACTAAAGCCCAAGGTTGAACCATAGAGTAGTCATCAGTGTCCCTGAGTGGTAGATTCCAGGTCCACTTTCTAATAGCCCCTTGTGCTTTTGCTCTATTTGCTGTTTCCCATTTAGCCTCAAGTCCTTCTCCAGATGGACAAGATGCAGCCCGACCTACCAGCAAGAATCCCTCCACCTGGACTGTGGAAGATGTAGTCTGGTTTGTGAAAGATGCTGACCCTCAGGCCTTAGGACCTCACGTGGAGCTCTTCAGAAAACATGTATGTAGATGTTGTGGGCCCTGAGGAATGCAGCAAGGGGTTGGGAGCAGGGTGGGTCTGAGATAACATACAGGTGCACTGACTTGCTAAGGTGGACCAAATGAACAGCACTTACTCCCCTCTATCAGAGCAAAATGTGGGAGATAGAGTGAAAACAGCACTTGCCTACTCTCCCAGAGTTCAAATCTTGCCTCTGTGCTTATTACCTGTATGATCTTGGAGAACTTACCTAAACTCTCTAGACCTCAGTTTCCATGGTTGTAAAATGAGGGAGCTGGACTAGAAGACCTCTAAGATTCCTCCCCCACCCCACCCCCAGCTGTAGATCTAAAATGAAAAAGTCTTTCATTTGTCCCTTATGTTATCTGATTTTGACATTTACCAGGTAGGCCAGTTTAGAGCTAATTTTTTCCCTAAGTGAAGTGGTAGCATGTCCAGTACGTTGCTAATGTGAGGACTTACCAATCAAGAGGAAGTTATAGGGGATATCCGTTAGGACCTTTTCTAGAAAATGTAACCCTTTCTGCCCTCAACATTGAGAGCCTCATCCCACAAAAAGGATCAAGGACATTCTTAAGGCTCAGTTCTCAACGCTCCCATGGACCATGGGATCTGAAATTTGTGTTGCTGTTTAGCACTTCTTGTCTCTGAGCACTTAGTGGCTTTATGTATGAGTTATTGCTCATGACTGTGGGTCAGGTTTGTTGACCTCAGGTTAAAGATAGACCTGCCACAGTCATTTGAATTCCCAGGCTTAACCAAAACAAATGAGACACAGTTTTGAAAATGCCCTGAGATTCCCCAAAGCCAAGGGTTGGATTCACACTAAACTATCTTGTTAACCTGCTATGTCATCTCCCTGTATAGCACATTATTTGTTTTTATTCTATCCCTGGAAACACCTTATTGTAAATAGGTTCATTTAGGAGAGAGTTAGAAGGAGGGTCAGAGAATGAG